>NW_015506475.1:108452-129520 GCF_001515645.1 Sinocyclocheilus grahami | reverse complement strand
TGTGTGTGTGAGTGAGAGAGAGAGAGAGAGAGAGTGTGTGTGTGTTTGACTCCCTGCTACAAAATCAAAACATTATGAAGATCTTTTAAGCCGTTTTTGTGAGATTATGTAATTGTAGGTTAGTGCATCGTTTTGTTCTTGTAAGTGCTGCTGTTTCCTTTGCAGTTTGTCAGATGTAGTGAAATATTAATGACAGTAGCACACTCTTTACACGAGTCCTGAAGCATTATCAAGCTCCTCGTGCATTAGAATCGTGACTGGCGTCTGTTGGGCGGGATCACTGACGCCCGGTATAATGCAATCGTCTGTAATATCATTTCAGATGACTGACATTTAAACTTTTCTGGACATTTCTGTATTAAAAGCTGTTGGATTTGTTCTTTAACTTCAGCTACGGTGATTCATAGAGGAACCTCTGTAAAAGTTCACTCATAATCAGCAGTGGTTAGAATTAAAAAGCATTATGTGAATTAAATGCTTGAGGCCAGAAACGAAATAAACTACTCATACACACTTTGTAATTCCTCATTCAGCGAAACTAGAAATACAGCATCCGGTGACAGGTTATTATGTGAGAGAGATTCTCAGTGAAATCTGACTGTGCCTTCATTGCTTTGGTTTGATTTATTATTTCAATGTTTAATTTTTTTATTATATTTGAATGTTTTATTTACTATATTTTATTTTTTTAATGTTTTAAATACTTTTATTCTTCTTATTTGTTTTAAATATTTTTTATTTCTGTAAGCCACATTTTGTCTGCATGTTGGTTCATGCCAAATATAAAAAAGTAACACCAAGGCTGCATTTATTTGATCAAAAATACAGTAAAAACAGTGAAATATTATTCTAATTTAAAACAGCTGTTTTCTATGTGAATCTCTGTTAAACTGTAATGTATTTCTGTGATGCGCAGCTGTATTTTCAGCATCATTCCTCCAGTCTTCAGTGTCACATGATCTTCAGAAATCAGTATAATATGCTGATCTGCTGCTCGAGAAACATTTCTGATTATTATCAGATTATTAGCATCTGGTTTGCGACAGTCCGAATTTGAGTTGTAAATAGAGACCGTGTGTTAGTGAAACTCACAGCTGATCTGAACTCATGCGTGTCACGTGTTCACATGTTCAAACTTCAAACACGTGTTTATGTTCATGTTCTGTTCTGTGCATTTCAGGACTGTTTTGAAGATGCTTTCGATCGCATTCCAGTGTGAGTATCTGATCAGTGTGAATGAAACACATGAGGGGTTGCATCATCTCTTCTCAGGTGTTCTGGATCCAGACTGAAGCTTGTGTGAATCCTAGTTACCACGGGATGTTAATCCCAGCAGAAACAGAGAAACAAATAGAGACATAATTAGCGTAGCTGCTGTTCCAACCAAGCAAAATTGATTTGTTTAACCCAAACTAACGAATAATAATGTGCATTTGATCAGATATAACTGCAGTAAAAGATTATGAGGTGCATTATTTGAATGCTTGGCCAAAGAGATGCGTCTTTAATCTAGATTTAAACAGAGAGAGTGTGTCTGAAAATGTCTGCTAAATGTTAATGTCAAATTAATTCAGTTTAATTGTTAGTAGTTTCAGTTCAGTTTTAGTTCATTTGGTCACATGTTTATTTTCTGTAACACTTTACAAAAAGATTAAATTTTTTAACGTTAGTTAACTGCAACAGTCGTTTTTTTATTAACTAACCTTAACAAAGACCAATAAATACTGAAGAAAGTGTATTGCTCATGGTTAATTAATGTGAGTTAATCCATTAACCAAAGTTAACTAGTAGGACCTTATTGTAAAGTGTTGCTCTATTTTCATATATTGGTAAACACTGTACAATGAGGTCTCATTTGTTAGCACTAGGTACATTTAGTTAAATAAGTTAATTAGCTAACGTGAACTGAGCAATGTATTTTCACCAGCGCTTATTCATTTTTGTTAATGTTAGTTAGTAAAAATACTATTGTTCATTTTAGTTCATATTAACAGATTTAAAAAATGTCATTAGCTTAAATTCTGTAAAAGTATTGTTTATTACTGGTTTATGGCAACTAGTGTAGTTAACTTTATTGATTTTGACCTTTTATGGGCGTTTTTACCTTTATAAAGCCATTTTTCTAAAAGTGTGCATCATCTTTTGAGTCAAATTTAATCACATTTAATCAGTGAATTGGAATAATAAGACATTTGGACTTTTACCAAGCAAATTAAATCAGTATTAATAAAATTCATCTTTGCAATGCAGAGGAAACACAGAAGCTGTGTCTGAAGTGGCGTTTAGATGTGTTTACACACAAGACATGAATGCATTTAACATTCAATTGCAAATGCATAAATAAAGTTTTGATATATTAAACATAAAACGTTGAATACTGAAAATTTAAATATTTGTAAACTTTAAATGTGATATTAAAACCGCCAGTAGGTGGCAGCAAGTCACTGTTAATAAGTGAGCCATTGCGATTGAACTATATATTAACTATATGAAATAATATAAATATATACATTTTCTGTCGTCGTAACTTGAATTTTGTGATCATTCTAAATGCATTTGTTACATTGAATCATGCAGTGAAAGAACACACTCTAAATGCACACGCACTCTAGTCTAGACTTCAGGTAATGTGTCGTGCACTCTGTAGGGGTGTTTTGAAAGGTTTATACAAAATACTCGATAATGTCATATCGCACATCGTTAAAACAACAATTACGATATTATCGCAGACAATATATATCATATACAAAGACACAATCTCGTTCATCACCGTTTTCTGTATTTCAGGATGAAAACATGATCAGTTTTATTAAAGGAGGAATCAAAATACGCACAAGTTATCAAATCTACAAGTGAGTCTGAAATCAAGAATTCCCTCCTGTTGCCTGTATCAAAAATATTATATAATCTGTTATCTTTAAAAAATATTGTGTTTGTAATGTTATTGCATAAAAGCAACAATTCAAAAATATATACATTTAATAAAAATCAGTTCAGTACAAAGAGACACAATATAGATTAGAACATGCAATGTAATATCCACCCCCAATATTAATTTTAATTTATATCCACATGCAGAGAATTAGTATTAGTAATGATTTATTATATTATTTATATTAATAATAATGATTATATTGCACATATATGTACTAGGGGTGGGAGAAAAAAATCGATTCACCTAACTATTGCAATTCTTTTAAAAACTCAGAATCGATTTATATTAAATTATTTAACTTTTCCTAAGAGGTGGTCGGGAGAAGTTGGCGCTTTTATTCCAACAGAGGGCGAAATGTATAGGTGTGTTCGACTTGAAGCAGCCGCGAGAGCGATTCGAAAGCATGCGAAGCCATCTGCTCTCTGTAGCTCTCGCGGTGCTTTGTCATACAACGAGCGGTCTGCATCAGTGCTGCTGAATTAGATGACGTCGTATTCGTTTCAAGCCGGCGCGAGAAAGCAAAACCATGACAGAGGCAGAGGATCAAACCTCTTTGAGAATTCTTTCTGCACCTTCATAAATAGAACGGGGATTTGTCGTGTCGTGCCACATCCAGTGTAGCATCACTGATTATAATGAGTTTTATAGTATTTTGTCGCGCCGCGTCTTGTAGACAGGGTGTATTTAACTTTCTTATTTAGGCTACTTTCTTGTTTAACTGTATTATTCCTTTGATATTATTTTAGTGTTTTGCAGGCTGCGTATTCACTGACTGAAGTGCTAAAATAAACACGAGCTGACGAGTTAAATCGGGTGTGTTAGATGAGTGAGACAGTGCTGGGCTGCTCCTGGAAAACCATTTCAGAGACATGTTCTTAAATGTGACTCATATAAAATATATTACATGCATGCACAGTTTTAAGGCAGCTTTAATCGCCTTTTTGGTAACTTCATGACTTAACTGACCACGGTATTGCATGCACGTAGTTTATTATAAAATCTGCCACCGTCACAGCCCTAGTGGCTCGCCAATATACTAGATTTCTCTAATGCATAAAATAAGTAAGCTTGACCAAAGTTCTTGGGGGGAGAATAATTTATTGAAGGTAGCAGTGTATCAGTTCTTCAGCAGTGATGTTAGCATATCTTCCTTCAAACAATCTTAATCTTGCTGTCTGTGAGACCAGACCTTTATACCTGGTAACAAATGTGCTACAAACAATACAATAACACCCCATGAAGAGCCACTGATAGTGTAACCTCATGATGACCTGATAGGACCTCTCCCATGGAGAGCCCATGATGCATTGACCTAATGGGCTAAAACATGGGCCATTTGGGCCACACTTTTGTAAACAGTTTCAGTTGATTGCATCTGAGGCCCAGTCACAATGTAAACGCATCTGACTAAAGATACACATAATCTTTCAATCCCCCCTTTGATCATTTTTTATCACAAAACATACTTTTCAATAATCATGAATACAGAGTGCTGCATACAGGCTCCTTTACTTAAGATGACAGAATAAGAGTTTATGGTGAGGTTTGCATTATCTTGAATGCCTAAGTCCTTTTTTATTTTAATGTTGCGATCTTGTGGAAGTGGCGGATGTCCTTGTGTTCTGTGGATGTTCAGGCATGTTCATCTAGGTGGCCAGTGCAGTTTGGTCCAAGCGTTGGATGTCTTTGCTCATCCTCTGGAACACCTGCAATCACACACAAGAGAAAAAGGAAACGTATCTTTCCAAAGAAAAGATTTTAAACAAAATATGCCTAATTACCAGTAAAACTGTCCCTATTTAATGTTGGCAGGACACGAAATGTTCATGTCTTCGTCCTCAGGCGACAAGCTAGAGCCTAAAAACCCTAGTCCCGCCATATCTGGACTCTGAAAAACACTACTGCCATCTATCCCTCATCTCTAGGCAAATTCACATCAATCCACTCATTGTTTCCCTGCGCCTTAACTGCTGCATCAGGTACTAAAAGATCCTCTAAAATTGGTCTTTCCCACCTGTATTCTTGTTGTGACACATGAGTTTTTTTTTTTTATCTTTACCCATTTGTTGGGCACTATACCATGGCCCCCCTTTGGAGTCTTGTCAGATGCTAGATTTTCATTGGACATGGGCCGGCCTGTGACATGTTCAAAAGGGAATAGTCCATTTTCCTTGTGGTTTTCCTTAATGCATTGGTTGTCATCATGCCGTTATTTTCCATCTTCCATTAGCATGAACATAAACAATCTGTTCACTATGCAAACCTGTTTGTGATTCTTGCTGAAGTTGTCTTAATGCCGCTGTATGTTCACCTCTCTCCTTTACGGCTTGTTTAGCAGCACTGCCTACTAGGACATCATCTTTGGCTTCAGTTGTTGAGGTTTCGGTGTATGCTTTTGCCTTCTGTATGGTGTCTTCACTTGTCTTGCTTGCATACACATGGAGTCCATCAGCTTTTGGATGAGATGTCGCTAGCTGGTGCTGCAGAGAAAGGTTCTTCAGTTTCCCTGCGGCTCCACAGCATTTAGCAGAGTCTGTTTTTGTTTGGCTGTCAACTGCTGAAACCTCTTCAACAGGTTGTCCTCATCATCACTTTGATGTCTCAAACTCGAACCCAGTGTCCTTCCTCGTTGCAATGTCTGCATCCTCCCTGATTTTTCTCTTTTGAGTGTCTCTGATATTCACTTTTTTTCATACCCCATTGTCCTGTTGTTGTACGACAAGGTTTGGATTGCAAAGCTCTGAGACTGGCTTCCTGTGTTCTTTCAATCTTTGCTGACCATTCAATAATCTGCATAAACGTTGTCCCAGTGCTGTCCCAGTCATCATACCTGACCTAGAGTTTTAGAAATCTCAGATTTCAGTCCATTCACAAATGGGCTTTTAAGAGGCATGCTAGTGTCTTTACAGAGTTCTTCAATGTTGTTGTTCAAACCAGCGTGTTCCATCCAAGTTTGTCTGAAGCGTTCTTCAAGCTCTGCAACACTTTCTCCTGTCTTCTGCACGCAAGAGGTAGTTTTAGCCCAATTAACCTCTGCAGGTTTCAGTTCAAATAAGAAGGTTTGTACAGCTTCCCATCCAGCCTCAATGTTTTCTTGCGACTCACCAATCCTTCTTTCAACACTTTCAGTTAGTCCTTTTTGGTCATTGTCTCTTAAGTTCACATTAACAATCATCACACTGTCCAGTGAATGTAAATTGTAGATTTTCTGCAAGCGTTGAAGAAATTGCCAAACTTTCCGTGGTTGCTTGTACACATCTGGCAATTCTTTTGACCATTTGTCAACTTGCTCTGTAGTAGCTCGCTGGTATGTTCTGTATGGAACATATTTCTTTACCACCTTTTTTACTGTGCGAGTTTGTCATTCACCATCTTCCTCATACTCCTCTTCACTGTCAGTTTCAACTTCAGTCCTTCTGTTCTTAACAATTACAGGAGCACGTCTAACAAATGTGCTACAAACAATACAATAACACCCCATGAAGAGCCACTGATAGTGTAACCTCATGATGACCTGAATAGGACCTCGCCCATGATGCATTGACCTAATGGGCTAAAACATGGGCCATTTGGGCCACACTTTTGTAAACAGTTTCAGTTGGTTGCATCTGAGGCCCAGTCACAATGTAAACGCATCTGACTAAAGATACACATAATCTTTCAAAGGTATCTTAAAGTATGCACTGTGTATGTGTATGCTCCTGCAATAAAAGTTCAGAAAGATGTGATGCATTGTTTTTGTTAATATGACTCATTTACAGTCTCTTTAAGGGTGTGATCAAGTATCTTCCATTGTCTAGTCTTTAATAAGCAAACAAAATCACAGTAACTTGTAATATGGAATCACAATACTCAATTATCGCAATATATATTGAATCGGCACACAAGTATCGGGATAGTATTGAATCGGCAGATTAGCGTATCGTCCCAGCCCTAATATGTACGTAGGCAATATTTGCTTATTATTTATATTTATTTATTCTTTTTTAATAAAAGTATATATATATGTATATGTACAATTAGTTTCTGTTTTGTTTTTAGGGACTGCCAGAGTTCGTTGAACATGTCTCAGGGAGTGGGCGGAGACAGCGAGGCCTTCAGACAGTTTGAGGGCGGAGTCAAGCTGGGGATTGGCTCCTTCAACCTGGTCAGTCAGTGAGACAGGAAGTGTGCGATTAACCCTAGAGTCATCGTTAATAATAACTGTTACCAACTTCACTGTTGACTGTGTTTACATCAGCGGATGAAGCTGTAAGTGTTTAGTTGCTGTTTTGTGTCCCGTGTGTCAGATGCTGTCTTTACTACCTGCACGAATCCTTCGACTGCTGGAGTTTATCGGCTTCTCAGGGAACAGAGTGAGCGACACACTCTTCAGATCACACACATACACACACTCCCTCTCTCTCTCACACACTCACACACACACACACACTCTCTCACACACACACTCTCTCTCTCTCACACACACACTCTCTCTCTCTCACACACACACTCTCTCTCTCTCACACACACACTCTCTCTCTCTCACACACACACTCTCTCTCTCTCACACACACACTCTCTCTCTCTCACACACACACTCTCTCTCTCTCACACACACACTCTCTCTCTCTCACACACACACTCTCTCTCTCTCACACACACACTCTCTCTCTCTCACACACACACTCTCTCTCTCTCACACACACACTCTCTCTCTCTCACACACACACTCTCTCTCTCTCACACACACACTCTCTCTCTCTCACACACACACTCTCTCTCTCTCACACACACACTCTCTCTCTCTCACACACACACTCTCTCTCTCTCACACACACACTCTCTCTCTCTCACACACACACTCTCTCTCTCTCACACACACACTCTCTCTCTCTCACACACACACTCTCTCTCTCTCACACACACACTCTCTCTCTCTCACACACACACTCTCTCTCTCTCACACACACACTCTCTCTCTCTCACACACACACTCTCTCTCTCTCACACACACACTCTCTCTCTCTCACACACACACTCTCTCTCTCTCACACACACACTCTCTCTCTCTCACACACACACTCTCTCTCTCACACACACTCACACAAACACACACTCTCTCACACACACTCCCTCTCTCTCTCTCACACACACACACTCTCTCTCTCTCTCTCACACACACATATACACACACACTCTCTCTCTAGTGTTTAGTTGCTGTTTTGTGTCCCGTGTGTCAGATGCTGTCTTTACTACCTGCACGAATCCTTCGACTGCTGGAGTTTATCGGCTTCTCAGGGAACAGAGTGAGCGACACACTCTTCAGATCACACACATACACACACTCCCTCTCTCTCTCACACACACATATACACACACACTCTCTCTCTCACACACACTCACTCACTCACTCACTCACACACACACTCTCTCACACACACACACTCACTCACAGTAACGGCTGTTGGTGTCCTGCAGGACTTCGGTTTGTCGCAGCTGCGGGAAGGCGCCGGCAGTCACAGTCTCAGATCCGTCCTGTGTGTGCTGACGCTGCTCTTCTACCACACTTACGTCAGTCTGATTCTGGGTAAGCATGCTGGAAACATACAACACACCTTTAATAACCCGCACAGACATCATACACGTCCTGACTCAGGAAACGGTTACAGGAAAACAGGGTATCATACTGTAGTCGACTGAGTAGGGCTGAGCGATTTGGGGGGAAAATTGAATCGCAATTTATCTTTAAAACTTGACTGTGATTTAAATAGTTTGTCCTTATACTCTGTGTTTTTAAGGCACTGGTGAAGGGAATCTGGTGGAGGCCGAGGCTTTATTAGAGCCCTACATAGAGCGATTTCCACGGGTGAGAACCTGAAAACACACACACTCTCACTCACTCACTCACACACACACACAAACACACTCGCTCTCACTCACTCACACACACACACACACACACACACACACACACACACACTCGCTCACACTCACTCACTCTATCACTCACTCACTCACTCACTCTATCTCACACACACACTCACTCTATCACTCACTCACATACACACACACACACTCGCTCACACTCACTCACTCTATCACTCACTCACTCACTCTATCACTCACTCACACACACACACACACTCACTCACTCACTCACTCTCTCACTCACTCACACTCACTCACTCACACACACACACTCTCTCTCACTCACTCACTCTCTCACTCACTCACACTCACTCACTCACACACACACACTCTCTCTCACTCACTCACTCTCTCACTCACTCACACTCACTCACTCACACACACACACTCTCTCTCACTCACTCACTCTCTCACTCACTCACACTCACTCACTCACACACACACACTCTCTCTCACTCACTCACTCTCTCACTCACTCACACTCACTCACTCACACACACACACTCTCTCTCACTCACTCACTCTCTCACTCACTCACACTCACTCACTCACACACACACACTCTCTCTCACTCACTCACTCTCTCACTCACTCACACTCACTCACTCACACACACACACTCTCTCTCACTCACTCACTCTCTCACTCACTCACACTCACTCACTCACACACACACACACTCACTCACTCACACTCACTCACTCACACAGACACACTCACTCACTCACTCACTCTCTCTCACACACACACACACACAGATGTTATTTTTTACTCCACTCATATTTACACACACTAATATGCTGTTAGTTTGTTGTTTAGCATAATGTTTCCATGATGAAAGATGATCATGACTCCTTAAATATGAATCTTCAGTAGCGTTACTCAATGAAATGTCAATGTTTTTTCCCCAGGGCTCAATTATCCTGTTTTACTCGGCTCGCATCGCCTTACTGAGGGGAAACTTTGAGAAGGTGAGGCATTTATGATGACTTCACACTTTTGCACTATCAGTATTTATAAAGAAAAGAGTCTCTTCTGCTCAGCAAGGCTGCCTTTATTTCATCAACAATACAGTAAAAATAGTGAAATATTAATACAATGTAAAACAGCTGTTTTCTATGTGAATCTCTGTTAAACTGTAATGTATTTCTGTGATGCGCAGCTGTATTTTCAGCATCATTACTGCAGTCTTCAGTGTCACATGAAATCAGAAATCAGTATAATATGTGTGTGTGTGTCAGGCGCTGGTGAAGTTCCAGGAGTGTATCTCGGCGCAGCAGCAGTGGCGTCAGATCCATCATCTGTGTTATTGGGAGCTGATGTGGTGTCACTCGTTCCAGCAGCAGTGGAGAGACGCGTATCGATACGCAGACCTGCTGTGCCGAGAGAGCCGCTGGTCTAAAGTAACACACACAAAAATCACACCTCATATTCACTAATATCATTGATTGAACTGCACTGCCTCTATCAGTTAAAAACAGCGCTGAACTGATCTGAATAATGACTCTGAGTTTGATTCATAACTAATGAATTTCATAACATTAATACTATTATTTTCCTGTTTATTAATGTGAAGCTGCTTGAAGCGATCTGTATTGTATAAAGTAAGGTGACTAGATCTGGGTTTTGAACACACTTTTAAAGTCACAGCTTACCTTTACCACGTTTGGTAAAAATACAAAAGAGATGCATAAATAAAAATAATCTACTAAACAATTACACTTGTAGAAAGCACGTGCTTTGTCTCAAAATGAGCCTAGAATTATGGATAGTAAAGATCCAAAAGCAGAAACATACAATAACAAAAAAAATTACTGTATACAGTATATTCATAGTTTGTGAAAATAAAATAAATACATTTAGAATTTTTTATATTTTTAGTTTTATTATATTTGTTTTGTTTTATTGTTATTATGTGTTTTTGAAAAGTATAATATAATATGTTATATTATACTTATAATAATATATATAATAGTAATCATTTTTCATAGTGTGATTTTTGCTTTATTAAAACGTAATAATAATTATTTATTATAATAAACGCACAACAGTTAAAAAAACAAAAACATACAAAATGTATGGTCCCCTATTTATTAAATGTATTAATAATAACAAGTGAGATTTCAAAGATATTTTGACATTTAATCAGGGTTGTTACAGGTAACTAAAACTGAAACAAAACTGAAACTTTTGAAAAAAAATAAACATTGTCTGAAATAAAATAAAATATAAAAAACTATAACTATAGTATGAAATAAATATATAAAAACTATAAAAGTATAAAATAAATTTGTTACTTGAAAAAAATAAACATTAACTTAAATAAAATAAAACAAACTATATAGTATAAAATAAGTAAATATACAAAAACTATGAAACTATAAAAGTATTAATTAAATATATATAAAGGCAAAATTTCTCTTTTTATTGATTTGAACTTAAAATAGCTGAAACTGAAATAAAAAATTATAAAAATTATATAAACAAAAACACAACAAAATTACTTAAACTTTCAAATTAAAATGTAAATGTAAAATATAAACTGATAACAAAATATTAATAAAATAGTATCTCAATTATAGTAAAATAGCACTCTGCTCGCTTTAGTGTAAAGCACTGTAGGAATAAATGCTGATCAGTGTTTGCTGGCGTCGCAGGCCATCTACGTCTATCAGAAAGCTGCCATCCTGAGCATGATGTCTGAGGAGGAGCTGAAGACGAGCGGAGAGGACGTGGTGGAGCTGTTCAGGTGAGTCTGGCTCTGATCTCAGGTCAGTTCCTGCGTTTGCTGAGGCTGACTTTCTGCCGTGTGTGTCGTAGGCAGGTGGAGGGACTGAAGCAGCGATTGGCCGGGAAATCCATCCCGATGGAGAAGTTTGCCATCAGGAAATCCCGCAGATACTCATCAGCCGTGCCCGTTAAACTGGTGATTCCTGCGCTGGTGCGTCTCTCTCACACACACTCTCTCACACAGACACACACACACACACTCTCACACAGACACACTCTCACACAGACACACACTCACACACACACTCTCACACACACACACTCACAGACACACACACACACTCTCACACAGACACACTCTCACACAGACACACACTCACACACACACTCTCACACACACACACTCACAGACACACACACACACTCTCACACAGACACACTCTCACACAGACACACACTCACACACACACTCTCACACACACACACTCACAGACACACACACACACTCTCACACAGACACACTCTCACACAGACACACACTCACACACACACTCTCACACACACACACTCACAGACACACACACACACTCTCACACAGACACACTCTCACACAGACACACACTCACACACACACTCTCACACACACACACTCACAGACACACACACACACTCTCACACAGACACACTCTCACACAGACACACACTCACACACACACTCTCACACACACACACTCACAGACACACACACACACTCTCACACAGACACACTCTCACACAGACACACACTCACACACACACTCTCACACACACACACTCACAGACACACACACACACTCTCACACAGACACACTCTCACACAGACACACACTCACACACACACTCTCACACACACACACTCACAGACACACACACACACTCTCACACAGACACACTCTCACACAGACACACACTCACACACACACTCTCACACACACACACTCACAGACACACACACACACTCTCACACAGACACACTCTCACACAGACACACACTCACACACACACTCGCACACACACACACACAAACTCTCACACAGACACACACACACTCTCACACACTCACACACACACACTCGCGCGCACACACACACACTCGTGCACACACACACACACACACACACACTCACAGACACACACTCACACACTCTCACAAACACTCACACACGCACAGACACACTCTCACACACACACACACACACACACACCAAAAACACGTGTAAATGAAGAGAGGAGGAAGTGATGCATCTGTGGTTCTTCCTCACACAGGAAATGATGTATGTGTGGAACGGCTTCACTATAGTTGGGAAACGTGCGGATGCCACTGAGAGCTTACTGATCACCATCGAGAGAGCAGAGGAGCAGCTACGCAACGATCCCAGTGAGACACACACACACACACACAGCGCAAAGATCTAATCTGACATGTTTTGCAACTTTCTCTTTAGTAAGAACTGTTTTACTGCGTTTGACCAAATTTTTATAATAATAATAATTACTATTATTATTACTAAATAAAATATTAAACAAACTAAGAATTACAACTAATATAATATTTCACTGTAAAATAAAACAATTCTATTAAAGAAAAATTATATCATGGCATAATATGATAAAAGTATAAAAGTAAAATTACAATACTAATATTTGTGGCTTTAGTATTGTCTTAATTCCTCATTTTCAAACATTAAAGCATTAAGCTTTTATTTTGGTAGAAAACTATAGGGAGCTGGATTAATAAATATATTAAATCATGTTTTAATTCATTTAAAAAATGCAAAAAGGTTTCTGAGGGGTTGCGTTATGGGATTCGTCATCAACTCTAGAAGTCCATGCAAAGTCTCCACTGAGATACAAAAACAAACGTGTGTGTGTGTGTGTGTGTGTGTGTGTTTCAGACCCCTCTGAGTTCCATCCTGATGATCAGTGTCTGGTTCAGATGTTGAAGGGTTTGTGTTTGAAGCATCTGGGCCGATTACTGCAGGCTGAGCTCTGCTTCACACAGGTGCTGAGCAGGTAAACATTTGTTTTTAAGTTACGGTAAAGTGACTGTAAGTCACTCGAGTGACTTGTTGCCGTGATGTGGATCAGCTGTAGGTTCGATGATGACTTGGTGTGTTCACAGTGAGAAGCACATCCGTTACGATCACTATCTGATCCCCTTCACCCTCTATGAGCTGGGTTTACTCTACAAGCAGCAGGGCGATTACATCAAAGCCACGCGCTTCATCGAGGAGGCCAAGTGAGTGCGCTTTCATACGTGTACATGTCCCTTCTGAAATAAATGAGAACTTAAAGCTTTCATAGTGATATCTCTTAAATAACACACTTCCTTAAGTCTGTGGTGCTGCACACAATATATGCGCTGTTGCAATTGAATGAAGTGAAATATAAAAGGAGTTTACTGGAGTTGCTGCCCTATGAAATCCAAGCTTTGAGCAGTTTTTTAAAATTGGTCTTTGAACTTGGCATATGTGAAAATATTTGCTCAAAATTGGGATTTTGTTACAGCAGTAACTCTAGTGTTAATTTGTTATGTCTGTTTTAATGCATCCTCTGTAACGGCTGAGAAATAGTGCAGCAGATTGGGCTGATGGTGCAATACGGCTCAGTGTGCATTGTCCCACGTGCCATGTTTAAGGGTTCATAAAAAAAGATTGGTGCAGCAAAAAGTGCTCAAAATTTGGATTTTGTTAGAGCAGTAACTCTAGTATAAAGGCATTATGTCTTCTTAAATGCCTCCTTTCAAGCGGCTGAGAAACAGAACCACGAATCGGGCTGATGGCGCAATATGGCTCAGTGTGCATTGTCCCACATGCCAAGTTCAAGGGTCCAAAAAAATAACTGGTATTGGAAAAAAGTGCTCAAAATTTGGATCTCATTCGTGCAGTAACTCTAATATCAAGTCTTTATGTCATCTTTAACGCATCCTCTGAAGTGGCTGAGAAATAGTGTCACAAAATGGGATGATGGTGCAATATGACACGGTGTGCATTGTCCCACATGCCAAGTTCAAGGATCCATAAGAAATAATTGGTGCAGCAAAAAGTGCTCACAATTTGGATTTCATTTGTGCAGTAAGTTTAATATCAAGGTCTTATGTAATCTCCAGCACATTCTCTGTGGCAGGCGAGAAACGGAGGCACGAAATGGGCAGATGGCACAATATGGCACGGTGTGCATTGTCCCACATGCCAAGTTCAAGGGCCAAAAGAAATGATATAGTAAAATGTGTTCAAAATTTGTATTTCACTAGATGATTGCATTCCTTATTAAACCACTTCGTCTGATTTAACACATAATTACAGTTGGTGGAGAAATGAATTTCATCATTCAATTTTAACAGTGCTTATTGCGAGAATCAGACCGTCATTTAAAGAAGAGGTTCATTTTTGGTCATATTGACCACCTCTGAGTAGTTTAAACAGGCAGCTGCTCGAAAATCAACACCATAATTTAAGCAATACTTGATGAATCTGTATTTGTGTGTTTGTAGGTTGAATTATAAGGACTATTCAATGGAGTCTCGTCTTCATTTCCGCATCCACGCGGCTCTCAGCAGTCTGAAGGGTTCTCCGACAAACTCGCCGTGATGACAGACGATCAGCGCTGACGCGGAAGAACACGACAAGCACATCACGACGGTCACTGAAGCACCAAAGCAGCGCGGCGTAGCGATCTGTAGAGAAACACATTCACTGACCATTTCAAACCAAAGTCGCCGTTCAGTCATCAGTAACTAGCGGACATGTACCTCAAACCTGACGATTTGAACACTTATTTATCCATGTAGTTTAAATACAGAGTCTTACGTTTGTAAGCAAGTCGCTGACGTCCAATCAGAAAACAGCTGCTGTAATGAATGTAACGTTTTATTTTAAAGACCAAATATGTTTGTCTGCTTGTGTGTGTTACATTGTGTGCCTGTTGTGTGTGTGTGTGTGTGTTGGAGTGTGTGTGTGTGTGTGTGTGTGTGTGTGCGTGCGTGCGTGCGTGCGTGCGTGCGTGCGTGCGTGTGTGTGTGTTTCTGCACAGCCTGTAGACATCGAGTGTCTTAGAGATTGATTACAAGTTTACAAGTTTAGACGCTCCAAGCAATTCACGAAATTCATATTCATTTGAAAGCAATAATAATCAGCCAACAATCATGCTGAGAGGAATCTTTTAGTTTTTTTCTAGAAAGGGGTTTTGTGTGTGTGTGTGTGTGTGTTTGGGTGTGTGTGTGTGTGTGTGTGTGTGTGTGTGTGTGTGTGCGTGTGTTCGAGTGTGCGTGTGTGCGTGCGTGTGTGTGTGTGTGTGTTTTTGCACAGCCTGTAGACATCGAGTGTCTTAGAGATTATTATGCTGATTACAAGTTTAGACGCTCCAAGCAATTCACGAAATTCATATTCATTTGAAAGCAATAATAATCAGCCAACAATCATGCTGAGAGGAATCTTTTAGTTTTTTTCTAGAAAGGGGTTGTTTTGTTCACCTTAAGTATCAAAGTTTTATTTTTAATGTTTTAAATGTAGCGGGTGGGATTGTTTTTTTTTTGTGTGCATGTTCTTGTTTTAATGTTTAATACCAGATATGTTGTACAATAATCAAATACAGTTGATCCTATTTTACAAGCATAATTTTTTCTGTAATTCTGAAGTACACTGAAAAAATTATATTCTTCCACATTTTTGTCTTTATATATATATATATATATATATATATATATATTAAGGCTGGTAAGCGATTAAAACTTTTAATCTAATTAATTACATGACGTGGCGATTTATTCATCTAATTAAGCACACATCAAATCTGGCTGAGAAATGACTCCCAAAAGATCATTTAAAGTCATGGTTGTGTAAAGCATCAAACAGACTTTACAAAAAGTAGCTTCAGCAAGAAATATTTTGTTTGATTCAACATAAAATGTATTACATACTCTTTTGGACCATGAGGGTGAGTAAACGATGACACAATTTTCATTTTTGGGTGGGTGAACTTTTCTTTTAATAATGTAGTATTATTATTATTACTATGGAAATATGAAATTATTTCTCTAATGAAATGATACTCTAAATAATAAACTAAAACTGCCAGTAGGTGGTGGTAAATGTCTTAATGATTAAGTCATCGAGTCATTCATTCATTTGATTCGTTCAGATGGGTCACGCTCACTCATAAGGTTTATTTATTTGTGTGTTTGCTTGTAAATTAATTTTTGTGAAATGGTGTTTTGTGCTACCATCTATGCAAAGTCGGGGCAATAAAGTAACATCATAGTTAACAATTACTTTACATAGGATATAATGTATTTTATATTATTTAGGCACTTATGGGCTATAGTATGACAGAATGTTCCAATTCAGCATGCCATGGGAAGTCAATCTAACTTAACATTTTCTGATATTGATTATTTCTAACTCCTTAACAGTTCATCAGGCTCTTAATGATTTAATCTATGCCATCTTTTGGAATATCTGAAGGCCATGTACCATAGTTAAGTAATAAGACTAGCCTATTAATCATTATTAATCAATATAGCACGAAGAAACAACCGCCTGCACATTTAGAACCAATAGCTTCAACATGCCACAGCTGTCATATAAATCTATAGGGAAACATCTATTCTCTGAACAGATTATCTCATATAAATTGTACAGCAAGTAATACTAAATTTTACGCAATAAATAAGCCTACAATAAAACATGATACATTGATTTTAATATATGTTAGTGTTGGTTCAAGACGCTTTTCATCAGTCTTTTTAGTTTATTTTCCTTTTTTAGACACTTGTTTGACTTTCTCCATAGCATTTTAAAGTGTCTGCTTCTCTAAATAATTCAAGTAGATCACGTGATATTTGACAATCACAATTGAGTGATTTTACACTTAAAACAAGAACAAATATTTGCAAGTGTTTTCCCTTTACATTGAAGTTTTTTTTGTTTTGTTTTCTGACCCCATTGGCAGATATTTATCTTGTTTTAATCATAAAGTCACAAAAAAACAACAACATAATACTTTAATTTTTTATCTCCAGTAAATTTATTTTTATTCATGTCTAATATAATTCAAGTAGATCACGTGATATTTGACAATCACAATTGAGTGATTTTACACTTAAAACAAGAACAAATATTTGCAAGTGTTTTCCCTTTACATTGAAGTTTTTTGTTTTGTTTTCTGACCCCATTGGCAGATATTTATCTTGTTTTAATCATAAAGTCACAAAAAAACAACAACATAATACTTTAATTTTTTATCTCCAGTAAATTTATTTTTATTCATGTCTAATTTTGTACATATATATATATATATGTTTATTTTTCTGACCCCATTAGCAAATATTAATTCTTGTTTTAAGTGTAAAGTCACTAAATTTTGATCACTTCTTCACACAGGGCCATGTAGTTTTGGATTTTGCTTTCCCTTAACAATAAAAACCGCATTTAAAAACTGCATGTTGTGTTTACTTGTTATCTTTGACTAAAATTTAAATTTGTTTGATGATCTGAAACATTAAAGTGTGACAAACATGCAAAAAAATAAGAAATCAGGAAGGGGGCCAACACTTTTTCACACCACTGTATATATATATATATATTTATACTGGAAAACAAGACAAAAATACTGAAAAAACAACATTATGCATTATGTATATAATGTTAGCAGGTTTTTGATTTACTACAAATGAAAATGTTCACATTTCTTTAAGCTTGTTGCCTGATTATGTTAAATGATTTGTGCTTATGAATATGAATTCTCATTAAACAAGCTCTTGTCAAGTGGGCAATGAAAAACACATCTTAAAACACTTGCTTTAAACTGCACAAGACTTGTTTTCAGAGAATAAATCTTCAGTCAACACATTATAACAGACAGACACTAGGTGCCTTTCATCTATAATATAGAAACGTGCATGAAGTTAATGGCAAAGTTTCCGTGTTCCTTCTAAATTCTGAACCTCTCTATATAATTATAGCTGTACATTCAGTGTTTCACGCCTGGTTATTACTGTTACACCATCAGGCACTGATAGATAGTGTTAGTGGGTCTGTGAGGGTTCAGAAGTGCTGGAACGCTGGGATTTGTTGCTCGGGGGGTTTATTTACACATGGGTCACCATACTTGACCACACACCACTTATTTGCTCTTTCCAGCTGTGTTTGGTCTGGTCAGTGTTTTTCCACTCATCTGTTCAGAAGTACTTCAGTTTTCACTCCTTCTTGAATGTTTTATTTCATGTCTGAAGTGTTCAGTGTCTTGATATCAATTGTATGTCTGGCAGGTTTACATCTGAAATAAAGCTTTAGTTGATATGTAATTGTGAGGAAGTATGTATGGAAGACCTGAACCACAACAGATTTTCTTAAAATGTTCAAAAACAAAACTTTCTTCAAAACCTTTTCTGTTCGGAAACCTTTTTTTCTCTCATCAAAAACTTTTTTCTCTTCAAAAAACGTTCTCAGAAATCTTTTTCCCTTCAAAAAACTAAAAAACATTTTCCTCTCTTAAAAAAAAAAAACTCATCAAAAACTTTTTTAGTCTTCAAAAAAAAAGTTATCTTCAAAATTCCCTTTTTTTTTTTTTTTTACAGAAGATAAATGTTTTTGGGGAAAGAAAAAAAATTAGAGCGAGAAAACATTTTTAAAAGTGTTTTGAGAAAATCTAAAAGAGAAAAAGGTTTTTGAAGCCAAAAAAAATTAAAATAAAATAAATAGAAAGAGAAAAAAATATTAGGACTGTGTGTGTGTCTGTCTGTCTGTGTGTGTGTGTGTGTGTGTCTGTGTCTGTGTCTGTGTCTGTGTCTGTCCGTCCGTGTGTGTGTGTGTGTCTGTGTCTGTCTGTGTGTGTGTGCGCACGTTTTTGTGACAAATGAGGACATAAATGTGTATAATGACAAAGGTATGACAGGTATTACAAGGAGAAGGTGACTTTTCAGGACATTACCCCATGTCCCCACTTTTCAAAACGCTTATAAATCACACAGAATGGAGTGTATTGAAAATCTGAAATAGCACAAAGTTTCCTTTTCACAAAAACAAACCTGCGTGTGTCTGTGTATGTGTGTGTCTGTGTGTGTGTGTGTGTGTCTGTCTGTTTGTGTCTGTCTGTGTGTGTGTGTGTGTGTGTGTGTGTGTGTGTGTGTGTGTGTGTGTGTGTGTGTGTGTGTGTGTGTGTGTGTGTGTGTGTGTGTGTGTGTGTGTGCGCGCTTGTGTGTGTGTGTGTGTGTGTATATATATATATATATCATTTTCTGGTTCAAGGTTTCTTTAAGTAGGTCCTCAAAATGAGTAAACCTCATAATTATTATAACAGAATAATTATAAAATACACTTTAAAAAGTAAAAAAATAATGTTTCGGTTATGGTTTGCAAAATGTATTTAAATATTGCCTTTTTTATTTCCATCTTAGCTGTTGGAAACATTTAAAGGTATTAATTTAACATATATAATATTCATTATCTGAAGATGGCACAAGTGTATATCCATCGATTCTTAATTTTGGGTAAGTTGCCCAGTTTGATGATATTCCTGACTCTGCTTATGATCGGTGTACTGTATGTTTGCTGCAATCTCTTTGCTATCAGCTCAGTCCAGAAGTATAGGTTCAGTTTGAGACAGAGATTGACATGCAGGTTAATGATTAAACCAACTCAATGCATGTTTACTCAGTGTCCCGCTGAACCTCCAGCTTCTGATCAGTTCTGCTCCGGATGAGCGCAGCTCATATTTGAATGAATACATGCATTCAGTGCATCTGTCACGACGGTGGTTTGAATTGAGAAATCCTGCTGCGCTTCATGTGCAAATAACATCATTGTGCAATTCATCAGTGTTCCGCATTTAACATTTGCACACGACACATTCACACTAACAACTAATAAAGTAAATCCTGATAAATAAATAGGGAAATAATAAACTATCTGCATAGACTGATATCTGTACACATTAAAAATGCTATAGTCAAAAAAACTACATATACGATGAAAAAAATATATTCAACAAGATAATATATGTAATTTTACAATAAGGTTCCATTAGTTAATGTCTTAACTGACATGAACAATGAGCAATACATTAAAGTATTTATTAATGAAAATATTGTTAGCTCACAGTGCATTAACTAATGTTAACAAGCACAACTTTTGATTTTAATAATGCATTAGTAAATGCTGAAATTAACTAAGAATAATAAATGCTGTGTTAATTCTTAGTTCATGTCAACTAAAGTAGTTAACTAATGAACCTTATTGTAAGGTGTTACTGTAATTTTTTTTTTTTAAATTGTAAACGATAATAAAAATAGTACAATTAAATTAAATGGACTACTAAAGTTTGGGGTCAATAATATTTTTTTTTCTTTGAAAGAAAATAATTGTATTGATCAAGGACATTAAATTGATGAAAAGTGAGAGTAAAGACATTTATAATGTTACAAAAGATTCTATTTCAAATAAATGCTGTTCTTCTG
>NW_015506475.1:78452-103452 GCF_001515645.1 Sinocyclocheilus grahami | reverse complement strand
AAAGATCGTGTTCCATAAAGATATTTTGTAAATGTCCTACCGTAAATATATCAAAACTTAATGTTTGATTAGTAATATGCATTGCTAAGAACTTCATTTGAACAACTTTAAAGATGATTTTCTCAATATTTAGATTTTTTTGCACCCTCAGATTCCAGATTTTCAAATAGTTGTATCTCAACGAAATATTGTCCGATCCTAACATACCATACATCAACGGAGAGCTTATTTATTCAGCTTTCAGCTGATGCATACATCTCAATTTAAAAAAAAAAAGACCCTTATGACTGCTTTTGTGCTCCAGGGCCACATTTAGGACCTTAATTTGTGTAAAGATGAATTAAGACTTGAACTGTTGTACAGTTTTCACTTGATTAAAGTTTATTTCATCTGATTAGAGTCTGGAGAATCAACCAGCGCCTGAGTCACCAACAGAACCAGAGCAAAAACCACGTGCAGTCTTGGAGAAAGAACAAGATTTAGTCTTGGAGGGGAGAAACAAAAGTGTGGAATTGCAGAATAAAACAGATTTAGGCTTGAAGAATCAAACTGGTGACCTTTCGGGGGAAAACACAGAGCCAGACTTGAAGCCAAAGCCAAATTCAGACTCGGCTCACCAGCCAATGAAGAAAACTGAAGAAAATGAACCAAAAGCAGACTCACGGACCAAAACCAAAACCAATTCAAATCCCAAACCCCCAAAAGTACTTGATGAGGATGTCTTGGGTCCGGCCCAGTGTCTGGATCAGAAATACACATGGCTGTCTTGCTCTAAAGTGTTTTGTCCTCCATGGAAGCGATGCATCGGAGGACAGTGTGTCTGTAAGATGCCGTACAAATGTCCACGGCTGAAAAACACCTGTACTCTGGACGGATCCGTGTATTACTCCATGTGTCAAGCCAACGCCATCTCCTGCAGAACCAAGACGCCCACTTTCTCACACTTCAGCTCATCCTGCAAAGGTGAAAACAAAAATATTACGTTATCAATATCAATCTAGTATGGCATTAACGAACAAAATGGATGAACCATTTTTCCAGAGTAAGTTCTTACGTTGCTATATGGTTCTTTGGAGTTCAACAGAAGTTCTTGATGTGTCTTGATAGGTCCTGCATTGGTGTCTAGGTGCTTTAGAAAAGCATTTATCTAACCCTAAATGCTTTCGAGAAATAGAATAAACCATTTTGGGGGCTCTCCTTTGACATGAGATTGATCAGGTCTAATAGGGAAATTTATTTTTAACCCTTGTTTTATGTTAAACGTCTGGGTACAAATGTTCCAGGTCAAAACAACCCTCATTGGATTCAACACAATTCACCAAAAATTACACTATGAAAAAAAACAAACATGTAAATACAGTAATTCTAACATTAATACTTCTCCCACATTTTTAAAGCTGTATTTGTAATGGCTTTTCACAAAATGTGCAAATTATTAACAGTATTTTAACATTTATTAGATTTTTATATGTGAGCCTGCAGCACAAAAGCAGTGTTAAGTCGCTGGGGGATATTTGTAGCAATAGCCAACAATACATTGTATGGGTCACAATTATACATTTCTCTTTTATGCCAAAAATCATTAGGATATTAAGTAAAGATCATGTTCCATGAAGATATTTAGTACATTTCCTACCGTAAATATATCAAAACTTAATTTCTGATTAGTAATATGCATTGCTAAGAACTTCATTTGAACAACTTTAAAGATGATTTTCTCAATATTTAGATTTTTTGCACCCTCAGATTCCAGATTTTCAAATAGTTGTATCTCAGCCAAATATTGTCCGATCCTAACAAACCATACATCAATGGAAAGCTATTTATTCAGCTTTCAGATGATGTATAAACCTCAATTTTGAGAAATTGAACCTTATGACTGGTTTTGTGCTCCAGGGTCACAAATGTATTTATTTCAAAATTTACTCGTTTACATTTTTTGGTGCTTTCCAGAAGTGCATCAGTGAGCATGGCAACGTAAAGATCATATTTTTGATTCCCAGCAAAATTCACAAACATGAACCGATTAAAAATTCAACGCAGTGTGCATTTCTTCAAACAAAAATGTCAGCCAACTGCATGAATGTAAATAGTCAGACAGCAGTTGCAAAAAGAACGACATAAAATTCACCGTTTTTCAAAATTATTTTACATTTGCAGGTCAAAATGACCCACTAACATCACTACCGGAATCGAAATGTCAGAATGCCAAAACTTTGCAGGCCAAAATGAGAAACAATCATGCAAGTTCAAGAATAAAATCCTAGCTTAACCAGTACTTCCAGCAACTCAAAAAGGTGTTCGGGTCAAAATTGTCCCGGAACATAATACAAGGGTTAAGAATGTCAGATGATCTGGTGTGTGATTAGAAAGTATTCAACTTTTCCATACATGTTTGTGTCCAGCGGGAGACAAGGTGCATGTAACTGTGAGCATCTCTAGGTTTCTTAACGTGGTCGAGATAAACACTCGTTTGGGGAAAATGCTGGTATGTGGCAACGACTGGAATATGGCTGCAGCAAATGTGGTTTGTCGAAACCCTCTGAATGTCGACAGGTAAACACACCTGCACACAAGACATCCTTTCTCTCGACTCAACATGTACTGTTTGCTTACATTGTTCTTTCTGTCTCTCAGAGGAGCAGCGAATGCGTCTAAAATCAAATATAAATTTCTTGATAAAGCTACTCAATGGCCAAATGAGTGTATGAAGATTCGCTGCATGGGATCTGAGCTCTCACTGGCCGAGTGTACGATCCATAATCCAGAGTCAATCACAGAAAACACTGAGGTGGCCGTCGCAAAGTGTTATAAAGAACCTACAGGTGCCCTTTCCTCTCGGATGTCGTCACCATGTTAATGTTTAATGTTAATCTGTTGTTTTGACACTTCTCTCACTCACACTGATGGGTTTTCTCTGAGTAGGCGAATGTAAGAAGTTCATCTGTGTGAACGGGAAGTGTTTAGGCCATGAAGAAACCTGCAATGGTGTTGATGACTGTGGAGACAACAGTGACGAGATGTGCTGCCAAAGTGAGTCTGACAGCTTCGTGTTTTACACAATCCTGTCTGTTTTTCCCTTCATGTCACCGTTTAGAACCGAACACTGTATTGAACCCATGACTTTAGCGTTGCTGGCGTGAAGGGCACTGATAATGCTGATTTGACTGTTTCTGCTGTGTGAAGAATGTCGAGGCAAGGCGTTCCATTGTAAATCGGATGTCTGTATACCCAAACACACCTTCAATGATGGAATCAGGGACTGTCTGGGAGGAGATGATGAACTCGATGGTCAGTGAACTCTTTCAGATCTCATTACTGCTCAATATATTCAGGATTCGGCTTCTGAATGCAGAAACAGCTTTTAACTCGAGAAATCTTCAGGTTCATCAAAGGTCCTAGTCAGACAGGACTCATTTGTCCTGAGGAGAGAAATCTATGTGAATTTAATTGCAAAAAAAAAATGTTTTAAATCAACCACATCGGTTTTCTTCACACAACCACGTTACAAGTATGGTGCTTTTGTTTTCTAGAGAACGGATGAACCAAAGAACAAGCGAAACTAGAGACAGAAAGAACAAGAAAAAGAGAGAATAAGGAAGGACATTATTGAAAGAAAGAATGAGAGCGAGAGAGAGAGAGTGAAAGACAGAAAAAGAACAAGAATGAAAGAACAGAGAACAAAAGAAAGAACGAGAGAAAGAAAGTGCAACACGATTAGAAGGATAGTACTGAATGAATGATTGAAAGAAAGAACAAGACGAACAAACAAGAGAGGGAAAGAATGAGGGAAAGAACTGATTAATGAAAGAAAGAAAGAAAGAAAGAAAGTCAATTTTAAACGAATAGTCCAGTGATAATAATTGTAAGAAGGTACTTGCAAACTTCAAACCGATCAGAAGTATTTTTGTTACACACTAAGTTTTGTTACACGTTTCTGCTCTTTCCTTTGTGTTACAGAAAACAATGGAACAAAAACTAAAAAAGGGGAAGACGTTTTTTCCGATCCGATATCAGGTAAGAACAAACTCATCTGAAACGTCACATCTAATGTCTGTGACTTCAGCAAAACAAATCTCTGGAGGATCCCCTTCTAGATCTGGTCAAAGTCTGAAGTTTAGTAATTGTAGTCGGCGTCTGGAGCGAATCCACGGGATCCAGAGGTTCAGGCTGGTGTGTTTAGTTTTGAATCATACAGCTGAATCAACATCTGCTCACACGCCCTCCATCATGTTGTTCCAGAGATCAGAGAAATCCGCTTGTCTGCAGAGAGCCAGCTGCAGTGCGGCGTTCCCAATATGGAGTATGTGTACAAACAGGAGGACGATGCGACTTCCCGTACGCGCAGGAAACGCTTAGTAGGAGGGGAAGAGGCCTTACCGGTCAGTCTTGAGAAATAAAAACCGAAAAGTCGATATGACAATAACCTGATAGATAGCACTCGTACATCACGGAGACGTCTATTAGACGTCTGCATTACATCTGCAAGACGCTTTTTTTTAGAGTGTTTGCTCATCTGCGATACGTCTATAGGACGTTTCCTATCAGATGTCAAATAGAAGTTTAGAAGATGTTTATGATGTAAAACTGACATCTTAGCAACGTCTATCAGATGTTTGTGCACAGCAGATGCTTTCCAGATGAAGAGATCTTTAACAGACATCTTGCAGACGTACCTGTGTTACCTGGAATGTAATTTAATCGCTAAACAAATACAATCTAACTAGGCAGCACATAAAGAATTATTATTTTTATTAAGTTTATTAAGTTTACAAATGCCAACCAGTAAGGAATGACCTCTGCGTGTGACTTTTATAGACTCAGATACAGTGGCAGGTGGCCGTTCAGGATGAAGGTACGATCCACTGCGGAGGGGCGTATTTGGGCGGCTGCTGGGTTTTGACCGCCGCCCACTGCGTCAGGTACAACCAATCAGCACACGTTTTGATCAAACTGTACGGAACCACTACTAAAAACCAACTGTATGCTTGTGTGTCTCTAGGCCCAAACCGAAGTCCTTCCGAATCAAGTTCTCTCTCTGGATGAAGCATCGTAAGCAGTCGACGACAGACAGCATCCCGGTGAAGAACATCATCATCCATCATGAATATAACCCTCAAACCTACGCGAACGACATCGCTTTGGTGCAGCTAGAGGAGCTGAATCTTTCAGACAAGTGCATGCAGGACAATCCCGCGGTCCGAGCCGTCTGCGTGCCCTGGTCCATCCAACAGTTCCAGCCCAACGACACCTGCACCATCTCCGGCTGGGGCCGCGATAGAGGTTCGGCTCTACATGTCAAATAATGCACAGAAATCAAAATCTCCATAGACTCACTAAAAAAGTTATAGAACTATGAATGACCATTTTTTTCTAGCTCTGGATTTGCATTCATATATTTACATCTGGTCAGAGAGAGAGAGAGACAGAAAAATAAAGAGTTGCATTCATGTGGCAGTCACATGTTTTGCAAACACTGCATAAATAAATATTGCATAAAAAAAAATAAGAATGCGCCATGCATTTGCGAAAAAGCATGACGAATGAAAACGTGTTCTAAAACCGGCTCAAAATATGAAATATATCTGAAATCTTCCAACTGGATGGAATCATAGTCTGAGGCTAAAGAAAAGTCAGATTCTGAGGCTTTCAGCAACTTTCGCCAACTGCAAATCTGGGCAAAAGTTGTGTCATGTATTTTAGCCTTAAGAGAAGTTTGACAATTCTGTTTCCCAACATTCTAAATCCAACTGCAGTCAAGTTTATAATGTTGGTGTTTGTTGTTACAGTGTTGCGTTAACTGGTCTTATATTGAGTTTTTTTAACTCCAGTGGTGGTAAAGTTGAGGTCTTATTATCTCTCTGTCTGTTTGTTTGAAGAGGGGTTATCAGCAGCGATTCTAAAATGGGCAAATGTGACGATTATCAGCGACTGCCAGAATTTTTACAAGGACCGTTTCCTTCCTGGAATGGAGTGCGCAGGTATGTGTACATCGTAATTCTGAATTTGTAATTGCGAGTTTGTCACGTTCAAGCACTTTGTTGCCCGAAAGAACAGGGATCGTGGAGAATGGCTCATTCATTAGTTCATTCTTGCCTATTTATTGGGGAAATCTTATTAAAGCCAAAATGCATTGTCAATATCCAACGAATTTTTTATAAAATGTAGCATCGGTAACCATATAAACATTCACTGCGCCTTCTAAATATTTAACTTGCTGACTTTGGTCAAATATGCTATTTTTGGCATGTACAAGACACATTTTTATACAATTTGCAACAAATGGTTATTTAAACACATAAATATACATCACTGTAATGACAAGAGAAAGCAATGAAGATGTTGTGGGAAAAAATGAATAAAACTTTACAATATTATGGCTATATTTCTCTCCTCCGCCGTGTTTAGAGTTTATGACCCACCCAAACTCAGAAACACGCGTATCAAAATGTTCTGTTTTCCAGTTGTAAAAACGACTTGAGAGGCCGTTCATGTCCAATTTCCGACTACTAAACTCGTATTTACGATAATTCCAATAGCATGTGAAAGCAGCCATAACTTCAGAGATATACAGATTACAGTCTTGTATATTTACGTAGGCCTATATAATTATCATTTGTGATTTAGATGTGATAAATAACCATATAGTATGAATTTTACACAGTAAAAACAGTGTTTACTTGACCAAAACTTAAGAATTGTCAGCAAGCTGACTATATAAATAGCGTAATGAATGTATACACTCGTACACTGTTCATATAGTTGGCAACAAACGGAACGCTGCATTTTAGTCACAATTCGTTGCATATTGATGAAATGTCTTAGATACCGTGATTCCTATTCTTTCCGACAGCGAAACAAACTCGTAATTACGACTTCAGAAGTGCGTAGTAGGAATTTTACGATAGCACGAGGAAGGCAAGGCCCGGTAATGACACAGACGGAAAATATCGTCATATGATGAACCTACTAAACTCGTATTTACGATAATTCCAATAGCATGTGAAAGCAGCCATAACTTCAGAGATATACAGATTACAGTCTTGTATATTTACGTAGGCCTATATAATTATCATTTGTGATTTAGATGTGATAAATAACCATATAGTATGAATTTTACACAGTAAAAACAATGTTTACTTGACCGAAACTTAAGAATTGTCAGCAAGCTGACTATATAAATAGCGTAATGAATGTATACACTAGTACACTGTTCATATAGTTGGCAACAAACGGAACGCTGCGTTTTAGTCACAATTCGTTGCATATTGATGAAATGTCTTAGATACCGTGATTCCTATTCTTTCCGACAGCGAAACAAACTCGTAATTACGACTTCAGAAGTGGGTAGTAGGAATTTTACGATAGCACGAGGAAGGCAAGGCCCGGTAACGACACAGACGGAAAATATCGTCATATGATGAATCTATTTGTATGTTGCTATTAAAATTCTGATTATCAAGCAATTTTAAAAGCTCAGTCCTGCCTCTTTTTTTGTTTCTAAGTGTTTTGTAGTTTGTGGTGATTTTGTGAAATTAAATGTTTTATGTTTCATTCACACAGCAGACACTTCTAATGTGAAATCAGATTTTAAACCATATATAAATGTCATTAAGACTAGATTTGCAAAAACTAGATTCTGTATTTATGTCTTGAAAATGCAAACGTGTTTTTGTATCCTCTCATTACAGGCCTGTTTTAAACTTGAGATAAAAAAAAAAAAACACTTTCAGACAATTTTCTCCATACAGAAATTCATTGTAGTTTAGTAGTCATTTAACATTTCTACCTCGCTAACAAAATATGCCCATGGTATACCGAGGTCCCCCAGGTGGAGAGAGTTATTGCGGTGCACTTGTGCCTGCAAAATTCCGCCACTTGGTGGGGCCATCCGAGACTCCCATCCAGGGCCTGAAAGTTTTCTTTGTCCCTCGTGGCGTAGGCTTACACAGCTTCTGGACAAGCTGCGTCCGCCCTGCACGCCATGGCCATCCTGCAGGTCTACCAGGCTAAGGCGTTGAAAGAGCTGCACGAGGGCGGTCCCAACCCAGAGGTCTTGCAGGAACTGTGCTCGGCGACTGACTATGCCCTCCGGGCTACGAAAGTCACGGCGCTCGGCTACACGATTAAGTTTGCTAGACGCCCGCCAAAGTTCAGTGGCATTCTCTTCACCTCTGTGAGAGGCGAGGATGCTGATGTTCTTTGAGCGGAGATCGTTACCCTTCTCTCGAAGGGCATTTCCTTCCTCCAGCAAGGCCTGGATAGAAGCCTGTCTGCCTCTACACTGAAGGTGTACGTGACTGCCATTGCAGCTAATCACAACACCATAGACGACAGATCGGTAGGGAAACACAATCTAGTTATCAGATTCCTAAGGGGTGCCCGGAGGCTAAATCCTCCAGGGCCGCGCCTCATCCCCTCTTGGGATCTATCTGTGGTCCTTCAGGCCGTACAGAGAAATCCATTTGAGCCCCTAAAGTCAGTTGAGCTCGGTGCCCTCTCTATGAAGACGGCCCTCCTGACTGCACTCACTCCTATTAAGAGGGTGGGGGATCTCCAAGCTCTCTCCATTAACGAATAGTGCCTAGAATTCGGACCGGCAGACTCTCACTTTATCCTGAGACCCTGGCCTGGATATGTGCCCAAGGTCCCCACCACTCCTTTCAGGGATAAGGTGGTGACCTTGCAAGCTATTCCCCGACAGGAGGGGGACCCTGACCTGGCTCTGTTGTGCCCAGTGCGAGCCCTGTGCATTTATTTGGAACGCACGCAGGGTTTCAGATCTTCAGAACAGCTTTTGTCTGCTTCGGAGGTCAGCAGAAGGGGAATCCTGTCTCCAAACAAAGGATTTTCCACTGGATTGTGGATGCTATCCTTAAGGCCTATGAGGCCAGAGGCTTACCATGCCCACTGGGAGTGAGGGCTCACTCCACCAGGGGCGTCGCGGCTTCTTCAGCCTCAGCCCTGCACTCACTAGCAGACATTTGTAAAGCTGCAGGTTGGGCTACACCTAACACATTTGCAAGATTTTATAATCTGAGAATGGAACCAGTTTCATCTAGGACGTTGAACACTAGTTCTTCAACGTAGATGGCTGGTATGGTGTAGAGCTTGCTTAGCGCTTCCCCTTTTTTGAGGTGAAATATTGCGCTTATTTAGTCCAGTTCAGTTTCTTCTTAGGAACCCTGGACTACCCTTCCATCACTTAGCACTTCTTGTGTAGTTGAGTTTTGCGGAGGAACTCACTACTTGAATCTATTACATGTAGGATCCCTCGCGTGATCTCTCGTAATAGATTGGTGCTCCATATGTAGTGGCTCCTATTGTGGCCTCATATGTGTATTATCCACTGCCTTGCCCTTATCAGGACTCAGTGTTTCCCTTAGATGGACATCTGATCTGTCTTGTTTCTGTGCTTGGTAGTTCTCCCCACATGCGGAGCACATCACAGAAACCTTCCCTATGTAGTAGAGCGACCCCTAGTAATGGACTTCGACATTCTCAGTAATGGACAGTCTCCTTTCTCTCCATCAGGGAACGAGGGTTACCATACGTAAGAGAGATGTTTTCAGGTTCAGAACAGTTGAATTGAGTTAGTTCAATCGACTCTGAGTTTAGCGCATGCACCACGACTATGAAAAGATTTTTCAAAGAGGTAAACATTTTTCTTATTTTGCAAATTATCTGCCAATGGGGTAAGAAAAATATATTTAAAAAAAAATCTTGTTTCCATTTGCATTAAGATTATGTTTCTTGCCCTATGGCCAATAATTGTAATTGTATTACTTAAAATGCATTTAAATGCACTTGTTTCCCCCAGGATACAAGACTAAATATCGTATATCATTACTTGTATATAAATGCATTTAGATTTAAGAATTTTTCGATATTTGTACTTGAAATAAAACAAAGATACTAAAAGCATTTTTGCAGCATGAATGAATGATTTAAACCGCTTACGCTTTTAAAAGGCAGAGTAGACCGAAATAAACTCTGGGTTTAATGAAGAAAACCTGCTCCCGACCAGGTTAGACTCACAGAGTAAGTTATCATGGTAACTGAGTATAACTTACCTCTCTTTCAGAGCTGGCTGCTGAAGCCATGCCCACCTAGCTCGACGGTGGTGACAGCAGCGGCAATCCATCTGTCACTCAAGTGGCCACGCCCTTAATTATGCACAACTTTAAGGCTTAATATAATTTAAACGGATGAGTTATAAATAATTCCACCCCCCTCACAGTTTTCATGAAGGGCAAAATTAGCTGTAAACGTGTTTTTTCTGCTGTAAAGTTAGGCATTTTAACATGGGGAGTCTATGGGATTGATTCCCTTTTGCAGCCAGTTGATGAATTACAGTTTAAGTCACTTCCGTGCTGGCTTCACAAGAGAGAGCGGGAGGTTGCTGCTTGGAGTTTTCACTAAACCTCCTTTCTGAAACAGGCCTCAGATAACTTTAAAGAACATTGTGATACACTAAGAAATTTTTCCTAACATTGAGAGAACCTTGCCAGAACGTGGAGAACATTCCCTGTTAGCTGGTATACCTCAAGCACACAAACAAGAAGTTAAGGCGATCTGGACAATTTCAAGAATTCCTTCTTGGTTCATTGACGAAACATCTATAATTCATTTAAAAAAGGTTGAAATACTGAATTGATTCAGTAAAGTTTTTAGGGTTCAGAAATAATTTTTCCTCCGATTCCTCAGCTTATGCACTTGCTGCACTTTCAGTTTTCCCTGACTAGTCTTCTTTTTAAGTTGAAAACATATATGAATATTGGGGTGTTTATCACATTTGATGTTATTTAGTTCATGTTTGTTACTTGGCTCATGTGAGTAGCTATCTTTCTGTAGCCTTGTTTTTATTGACTGAGTAAACAGTTTTTATTGACTAGCGCAAAACTGATATTGACGCAATACCAACCGCTTTGACCTTTCCGGGCAGAGGCTGCTGTGTTTCTCCTCCCACTGGTGTTTTTCTCCTCCCTGTCTGTCTGATTCAGTCTGATGTCAGGCATCTGTTGAGAGCGGTTAATCAGAATCGACAGGATGAAGAGAAGAACAGAGACATCTAGAAAAAGAGCTGCAGGAGTCATGAGGGTTGTTTTTTTCTTCACGTGCCTTCTCTTCCAAACCGCCGTGAGTTTCTGTGTATCTGATCAAATTAAATGAATCATTCAATGATTAATAGAGTAATTCATCTCATTAACTCTGAAAATGGGTTATGACGATCTTTCTACACAGCGTAATCTTGATCACAGTGGTCTTGTTTTCCAGTAAAGCATCCTTATGTGAAGGATTGCAAAAGATTTAACAAAACAAACAACGTGATCAGGATCAGTTCTAGTATCGCCCACTTATTACACGGCAGCTTATCAAATAAATACAAAACATGCACATGTGATTTGAGTTGAAATTACTTCATGATTTTACTTCAATCTATAGGAAACATATGATATCCAAAAACACACACACACACACAAAATAGTGAAACATGAAAAATATATAATTTATAAACAAATCCAAAATGATCCCAAGTTGAAGGACATGGTTAAATAGATATCACAGATTTTATGCTTAATATTTTTACTAATTTTAGTCTAAATACACCCGAATGGATTATTGACTTTGAGAATTCTTTATAAAAATTATAATAATAAAATAAATAAAAAGTTCAGGAAGAATTAATTGCACACTCAGACACAAAATTTGTTTGGTGTTGTTCATCCTTTTGACCACCAGATGACTATGTAAAAAGCTTTGAACAATTAATATTTTCAATGCAGGTCAGAAAAAGTCTCAATGCTTTGCCAAGCTTTGCCACAAGGAAAACACTGCAACAATATTATATTCTATATTATTTGTAATCATATCCTGCAACCTATGTGACATGTCTTCTTCTAGTTTAAAGGGATAGTTCACTCATTTAATCACCCTCATGTCCTTTCAAACCTGTATGACTTTCTTCCTCTGAGGAAAAACGTCTCGGTTACGTATGGTAACCCTCGTTCCCTGAAGGAGGGAACGGAGACGTCACGTCGGATGACCGACGAATTGGGATCTCACTTAGAGAGACCAATCTATTTCGAGTGAAAACTAAGGGAGCCAATGCACATTGGCATGCGATTATTGCATCCAGCTGCCGCTGATCACAGCGTGAGTATAAGTAGGCAGCAGATGCAGAGCATATTCAGGTTTTCGCTGAGGAGCCGAGCCGATGACCCGACCTTTCGGCGGTGGTACAGGAGCTGTGGCGACGGGACGTGCCGTCTCCGTTCCCTCCTTCAGGGAATGAGGGTTACCATACGTAACCAAGACGTTCCCTTTCAGTCGGTCACTCTCGACGTCCCCTCGGATGACCGACAAATTGGGATCGAGGGCTGGGTCTGCCTCCTCCGAGGGCAGCGCTTGGAGGTTCTCCATCTGATCCCTGAAGGGAGTAGAGGGAACCTTGGGCACATAGCTGGGCCAGGGCCTCAGGGTTACCTGGGAGTCAGCCGGCCTGAACTCTAGGCACGAATCGTTGACCGAAAATACATGCTGTGAGCCCTAGAGTCAGGTCCCAAGAGGGTATAGAGGGGGACCGTGCAGGATTTAGCCTTCTCGCCCCCTTAAGGAACCTGACAACCAGGTCATGCTTCCCCAGCGACTTCCCTTCTACGGGGTCGTGGTTAGCAGCGATTGCAGCGACATAAACTTTGAGGGTGGAGGGAGACAGCCTTCGCTCCAACCCTTGCTGCAAAAAGGACAGCACGACTCTGATCGGGCATATTCAGGGGTCTTCTCGGTGAGAAGAACACCACTCAACGAACAGGTTCCACTTCAAAGCGTAGGCGTGTCTCATAGACGGTGCTCTCGCTGCATTGATGGTTTCAACTACCTCTTGAGGTAGGTCATTTAGAACCTACACGTCCCGTCCAGGGACCAGACATGAAGTTTCCAGAGGTCTGGACGTGGGTGCCAAGGGGTGCCCCATCTCTGAGTCAGTAGATCCTTCCTCAGAGGAATCGGCCAAGGAGGGGTTGTCGCGAGGAGCATTTGGGCAGTATCTGTGCAAGGAGGCTCACTGGGGGAAATGCATATTTGCAAAGGCCAGCTGTGTGCCAGTGCCGAGTGTTCCCTTGGTCAGGGAGAAGAACAACTGGCAGTGTGAGGTTTTTGGAGAGGCAAACAGGTCTACCTGAGTGGCTCCAAAACGTCTCCAAACCATCTGGACCATCTGGGGATGGAGTCACCATTCTCCCGGGAGCGCAGCTTGAGATAGCTCGTCGGCTGCCCAATTGAGCAGCCCAGGAATGTGAACAGCACAAAGCGACCTCAGATGCTTCTGACTCCAGAGGAGGAGGTGGCGGGCGAGTTGTAACATGCGACGGGAGCGCAGACCACCTTGTCGATTGATGTACGCAGCAGTCGCCGTGTTGTCCCGGACTAGGCAAGGCAAGTTTATTTGTATAGCACATTTCATACACAATGGTAATTCAAAGTGCTTTACATAAAATAAAATAAAAACAATAATCACAACAATAAAACAAGGAATTTAAAAACTTTGAAAATTATTTAAAAAAAATTGATTTAAGAGGTTTAAAATGAATTTAAGAAAACGATTATACATATAATATAGTGCAATCACTTCAGACATCGCACAGTGCTCATTCAATAAATGCACAGCTAAACAGATGAGTTTTGAGTCTGCATTTAAATGTGACTAATGTTTTAGCACATCTGATCTCTTCTGGAAGCTGATTCCAACTCTGCGACCTCCGCCCTCAAGACAGGACCATCGGCCGCCTTCACTGTTGTGAAGCGGATGCCACTGAACTTGGGGGGACGCCGGGCGACTGAATCGCATAGCCGAGCCTGACGGTTCGAAGGAGCCATCGAGACGGGCTGGGTAGCTCTAGCCAGGCTCCCAGACACCGCGCAAGTGGCATCAACGGAACTACAGGCATACCCGCAGTGGGGCAGCGTGGAAGAACGCAGGGACCCGGCCCGGGCGTCTCGTAGCCGGTCCAAGGCAGGGTCTGAGTGTGTTTAACACTGACCTGCATTCGAGCAGAGTGTGCGTGGGTAGTCCGTTGGTTCGTCCTCCCGATCCGCCCACTGCTGCTCACTGGCGAGAGAGGAGGGTGAGTGTGATACTCACTGGATCGTCCACAACCCCCCGTACAACCCGGGGACCCAGAAATAGAGGAATTGTTAGAGGAATTGCTCTTTGTTGCCACCGACCGAGAGGACAGTGGCAGAAAAAGATGAAAAGATTCTCCACCCGGCCCTCTTCCAGGGGAGGGAGTGGTGTGCTTACCATCTCCTGAAGAGCAGGTCCCTCCCCCTCTGGGTTGCCCGTCTCAGGGCCTCTTGCGCTTTCGCTTGCCACCAGGTTTGGCGGGGGCCTGGACGAGCGGGGCGGCTGCCCTGCGACCGGCTCCATGGCGCAGCAGCAGCTGCATGCCGGGGCAGGATGTACCTGATGGCCTCAGTCTGCTTTGGTCAGCGGAGAACTGCTGGGCAAGTTCTCCACCGTGTCACCGAAAAGGCTGACCTGGACTTCAAGAATCGTGTCTTGTCCGTATCGCGCATGTCAGCCAGTCACAGTCAGAAATGGCGCTCCTGGACCGCCATAGTGGACATCGCACGACCCAGAGACCACGCCGTAACCTTCGTCGCTCGTAGCGCGAGATCCCCCGCGGTGCGGAGTTCTGTGTGCAACCCACTCGACACGGGAAACCACCACCGCTGAAGCGCCGTACCGCCAACACGAAGAGCTCTCCAAGAGCGCGCTGAACTCTTCAGTCTTCTTCTCTCAGTAGAGTAGTCAGGAGCAGAACGATGTGATCGCTCGGCTCCGAAGCGAAAAGCTGAATATGCGCTGCATCTGCTGCCTGCTTATACTCACACTGTGATCAGCGGCAGCTGGATGCAATAATCGCATGCCAATGTTCATTGGCTTGTTTAGTTTACACTCGAAGTAGATTTGTCTCTCTAAGTGAGATCCCAATTCGTCGGTCATCCGGCGTGACATCGAGAGTGACCGACTGAAAGGGAACAAGATATATTTTGACATTGTAAATGTGCTCGACTACTATAGACGAATGAATCTCACGTTTTTTTCTCTTCATTTCTCCTGCCCAAAACACAACGGTAATTTTCCTATAAATAGTGTTTACATTATTGAGATTGATAGCATGCTATTATTATTTATTCAACTACAGTAACATGTTAATGGACTGATGCATATTTTCCATTTGATTAAAGTTTATTTAATCTGATTAGAGTCTGGAGAATCAACCAGAGCCTGAGTCAGAGCAAAATCCACATGCAGACTTGGAGAAAGAACAAGATTTAGTCTTGGAAGGGAGGAACAAAGTTGTGGACTTGGAGAATAAAACAGATTTAGGCTTGAAGGAAAAAACTGGTGACCTTTTGGGGGAAAACTCTGAACTAGAGTCCCACCAAACAGTGTCACCATTGGCATTTCCAAAACCCAAAATTTTATCAGAACATTTAAATCCCAACACCGACTCACAACCCAAAACTGATTCAAATCCCAAACCCCCAAAAGTACTTGATGAGGATTTATTGGGTCCGGCCCAGTGTCTGGGTCAGAAATACACATGGCTGTCTTGCTCTAAAGTGTTTTGTCCTCCATGGAGGCGATGCATCGGAGGACAGTGTGTCTGTAAGATGCCGTACAAATGTCCACGGCTGAAAAACACCTGTACTCTGGACGGATCCGTGTATTACTCCATGTGTCAAGCCAACGCCATCTCCTGCAGAACCAAGACGCCCACTTTCTCACACTTCAGCTCATCCTGCAAAGGTGAGACGTGAAGACTTGAACTTTAATCAGAGTAAAAACTTTTGTGATTAAACTTTTAAAACTAAAACATTTTCTTTTCTTAAAACATCGAGTTCTTTAATAATACAAAAATATATATATCTATATATATGCAATGGATGCTCTGCAGTGAATGGGTGCCGTCAGAATGAGAGTCCAAACAGCTGATAAATACATCACAATAATCCACAAGTAATCCACAGCACTCCAGTCCATCAGTTCACATCTGGAGAAGACAAAAGAAACGTTTTGAACTAAAATGCGAGTCCATAATCCATAATAACTCTTCCTCCAGTGAAAAAGTGTTCTGGTCTGAATCAGGAGAGAAATCTGCACAGATCAAGCACTGTTTAAACAGCTCTAAACTAATATGTGGCTGGATTTTGATCTGACAGACAACAGGAGATGGACTTTTTCACTGGAGGAAGTGTTATTATGGATTATGGACTTAAATATTAGTTAAAAGCGTTGTAATGCTGGATGTGTTTCAGCTTTTGTCTTCTCCAGATGTTAACTGATGGACTGGAGTGATGTGGATTACTTGTGGATTATTGTGATGTTTTTATCAGCTGTTTGGACTCTCAATCTGACGGCACCCATTCACTGCAGAGCATCCATTGCTGAGACACTGATGCAGTGCTACATTTCTCCAAACCTGAATTATTTTGTTAAAGGCTCTTCATAACAGTGTCTTGTTTTTTTTAAAGATAATTTTCTAAAGAAGTTACAAGTACAACTTTAAAACTTGAAACTTAATGTTTGTGTCCAGCGGGAGACAAGGTGCATGTAACTGTGAGCATCTCTAGGTTTAATAACGTGGTCGAGATAAACACTCGTTTGGGGAAAATGCTGGTATGTGGCAAAGACTGGAATATGGCTGCAGCAAATGTGGTTTGTCGAAACCCTCTGAATGTCGACAGGTAAACACACCTGCACACAAGACGTCCTTTCTCTCGACTCAACACATACTGTTTGCTTACATTGTTCTTTCTGTCTCTCAGAGGAGCAGAGAATGTGTCTAAAATCAAATATAAATCTCTTGATAAAGCTACTCAATGGCCAAATGAGTGTATGAGGATTCGCTGCATGGGATCTGAGCTCTCACTGGCCGAGTGTACGATCCATAATCCAGAGTCAATCACAGAAAACACTGAGGTGGCCGTCGCAAAGTGTTATAAAGAACCTACAGGTGCCCTTTCCTCTCGGATGCCGTCACCATGTTAATGTTTAACACTCATCTGTTCCTTTGGGTCATTTTGACCCGAAACTGATTTTCAAAAAAATTCTAAAGAATCATGTGTTGATCGTACCGGTCCAAGATTTCTTTACTTTTGTCACACTTGCACCGGGAAAAGGGTCATTTTGACCTGCATAGGAATAAATGGAATTTACGAGAAAACTGCGTTTTTTATTACATTTGATTTTTTTTATATACAAAATCTGAGACAATCCAGTAAAGATATATACCCAAACGAAGGGCTGAGACTACAGAATATTCCCAATGCAGAAAAAACTCACATACACACACACGAGTGCACACACAGATGCACAAACACACACATGGTATACACACTCCCATAGAACACATTATAATATGTTTCATGTTTCTGCTCATTTTTTTTTTTAACTTAGTTAAATTTGAGCGCTGTGGTGGAGACCAATGGATTTATATCATATTTATATTTTTAAAAATATATTTATGAAATTGTATGAATATACATACAGGGGCTAAAAGTTTCTGCTCATTTTTTTTTTTTTACTTAGTTAAATTTGAGCGCTGTGGTGGAGACCAATGGATTTATATCATATTTTTAAAAATATATTTATGAAATTGTATGAATATACATACAGGGGCTAAAGCAAAAAAATATATATTTTGACTGAAATTTTTACTCAGCCAAACCCCATTCCACAGCCATACCTGTCACACACACAGATTACAGTTTTTCTCAGTCACTTTGGTGCATTTCTCACATCACTATTTACATTTGCACAACGGTTAATGCAGTTCTCAAAACAATTAGTACAAACTGCAAAACCTAGTTGATAACCTGCAAAAGCGTGTCACTTGCTCAAAATGGATAGGTCATTCCTCAAAAGCAAGTATTCATGTCAATGAAAGTGTCAGTGTCATCAAGATGAAAAGTCCTGACACCATTGTTTATGAACAAGATAGTCAAATGGCTGTCATGTTTTCATTATTACAGTTTACTCTGTCAATGTTTTCCAATGAAAAAGTCAGATCTTGGTGACACTACCTGAAAATGCTCGAGACAGCACTATATACCATTTGCACAGCCATTTGAAAAAATACAGTAATGTTACACATTACTGTATTTAGTGAGGTAACTGAGTACAAGACACTGAATATGTATGTTTCACATTTTTACTTCTCTTGCAATGCAGCGAGGAAAGTATCTCCTCGAGTGGTGAATCCACCTGTCATCACATGCTGCATCTATGGCCGCTAGCAGGGCCATCTGGGTATGTGGATGCCGGTCATATACCTTCCACCTCCAGGAAGAGAAAAACTCCTCTATTGGATTTAGGAATGGTGAGTAGGGAGGGAGATATGCCACCAGCATCCTATCATGTGCTGCAAACCACTGTCTGACGACATCGGAGTGGTGAAAACGCACATTATCCAAAACAACAACATGCTTGCTCAGATGGTCTCCAGTTAGACCCCTCTCATTCTCAGGGATTATGTCCCTGTAAAGAGTGTCTAAAAAGTCAGCAGATGTTGTGTGTTGTATGGACCAAGACGCCGTTTTCTGAGATGGCTGCACACCTAGTAATATTCCCTCCTCGTTGGCCTGGGACATCAATGGTTGCTCTCTGTCCAATGCTATTCCTTCCACGTCTTCTACCTTTTGCCAGATTGAAATGTATGACAGTAGTGCAGTGCAGATTGTTTAGTGCTGAATTACTGTCCATTTATACACACCTGTTCTCCCGACGAAATGTTTGAATAATTGAATTTACAGTGGTTCTCCCAACATTTGACTGCACCCTTCGACCAGCCTCAGCCATCGTGAGGCCGTGATTGACAACATGAGCCACAATTGTAGCCCTGATTTCATCAGGGATCCGCCTATGTACTTGGCTGCTTCTTCTTTTATATGGAATGACTATTCAGCATTCACAAGTATAGTTAATTTTGACTGACATGACAAGCAATTGATGCATGTCCAAAAGCATTTGCAATTTGTTCGAAGGAAATAAGAAACTGCTACTATGATGTGCACAAATGACTAAATGTTGTGGAGGTTGAACTAACTGTTGTGCAAATGTAAATAGTGATGTGAGAAATGCACCAAAGTGACTGAGAAAAACTGTAAGAGCAGTTTTTTTCTTGTAATTAGGAGCACTTGTCCTCCTAATTTAAAAAATCTAGGAGCACCTTCTGATCAATAATAAAAAATGATCCTTCCTAATATGAGGTGACATTTGACTTACAGGGGTATTTTCTTTTTACTTTTGTAATGGCATAATTTTCATCTTTGTCAAATTCAAAAATGTATGTTTATAAGCTTTTTTAAATTTCTATTTAAAACAATTTAATAAGAAGTAGAATAAGACAAATAAGTTACCAATGATATGAAATTAGTATTAATAAAAAATGTATTTGTACTACAGAGGTGGCACAGAAGAACACAAAAGTGGCTTGTAGGTACATTTTCAGACGTTTAATGAGGCTCAGAGGTGGCATGAGGGCAATTAAATTCATAAATGCATGTGGAGATTAATGTTTTAAACATAAAATTTTGAATACAGAAATATTAAATGATTTAAATAACTGAAATTATACGCTAAAAATTTAACTAAATCCACCAGCAGGTGGCGGCAAGTCACTAATTTTATCACCGAATCATTCATTCAATTGATTCGTTTGAACTGCTGATTCATTCAGGAATGAATGGTCTTTATGAATGGGTTAATCATGAATCACTAGGCGCGTTTCCATTACAGATTTGTGCAAAACTTTGGCGATATTTTATAAATGTCGATAAAAAAGTATTGCGAAATGATGTTATGTGACTAAAACGTAACCTTTTGCCTCTCACGATAAGTCATGGCAATGGATTTTGGAGGGATTTTGGCTATATTTATTCAAAGGAGGCATATGCGTGTATCTTCACAGAAGCAGCAAAGACAGCCGCTTCAGAAACGTGTGTGGCGTGCGGATGGAATAAACCATAGACTGTATAAAATCATAAACACAAGCATTGAGTGGCCGTAATCAGCTTCAGTGGCCGTATCAGAGCCACACTGCACCGCAGACGTGTGCAGTGTAAATTGTCTAAGCATTAATAGTAGGGAAAGCCCCTTTATACTGGAGCGCGGCCACTTATGAAGTGTTTCTTGGAGGTTATAGTACATTGAAGAATGATCATGACTTTTTACATACGCCATGTGACCTGTAAATGCAAAAAAAACGTTTCCATTGCAGTTTTGCGAATTATTTCTTTTTTGCATTGCCTGAAAAACCACCTCATGCGAGCGTAAAAACTTTTTTGCGATATATTGGCGTTTTTGTGAAATTGACGCATTCCCATTAGGCGTATTTTCAATTCGCACTTTCAATTTGCACAATTTGAAGGGTAATGGAAACGCGCCTAAATGTTTCTTTTAATCTCATTTTTTCCAGTTGACAGAAATCTGTCATAGACTCGCTGCAATTAACGGAAATCCGTCGTAGCGACGGAGAACTTTAATCCCTGTACATATGTATAGGTTATAATTCAATTAGATAAAAAATTTTTTTTTTTTACAAATTATGGATTTTGTAATGTTTCAATATATATTTGAATCCATAAACAACCAAATTGAAGCCTCAAGATGATCTCATTTCTCATGTTTCACTTGTTTTGCTCAGTTAAAAATCTCCATAGGGTTCTATAGGCCCCTCTAGTGGCTGTAACCATAAAATGCAATTTTATGTAATTTTTCCCCACGAGATGGCATCAGAGACACTCGGTGACTCAATTCCAAGGCCATCTGTTGGTTTTTGATGAAACAGGACTGAAATTGTGTCTTTGTTCTTTTGGTGAAATAATGTACAAAAACTGCTTATTTGCATATATTTCCTAAAAATATCCAGAATAAAAGGTAAATATGATTTAAAAAAAAATCACCAAAAAAATAATAGAAAAACCTACATAAATATTTTAGAAGAAAATTATAAAAATGGTTTAACATAAGATTTCTGGAACAAAAAAAAAATTATTTCACTTGTTTTGCTCAGTTAAAAATCTCCATAGGGTTCTATAGGCCCCTCTAGTGGCTGTAACCATAAAATGCAATTTTATGTAATTTTTCCCCACGAGATGGCATCAGAGACACTCGGTGACTCAATTCCAAGGCCATCTGTTGGTTTTTGATGAAACAGGACTGAAATTGTGTCTTTGTTCTTTTGGTGAAATAATGTACAAAAACTGCTTATTTGCATATATTTCCTAAAAATATCCAGAATAAAAGGTAAATATGATTTTTTTAAAAATCACCAAAAAAATAATAGAAAAACCTACATAAATATTTTAGAAGAAAATTATAAAAATGGTTTAACATAAGATTTCTGGAACAAAAAAAAAATTATTGCCATTTTTAGCCTTCGGGTCATTTTGACCCGCGAGGGACACTTTTGTTATAGATTCGGAAGGGACGGATGAGGGTTAATGTTAATCTGTTGTTTTGACACTTCTCTCACTCACACTGATGGGTTTTCTCTGAGTAGGCGAATGTAAGAAGTTCATCTGTGCTAACGGGAAGTGTTTAATCTATGGAAAAACCTGCAATGGTGTTGATGACTGTGGAGACAACAGTGACGAGATGTGCTGCCAAAGTGAGTCTGACATCATTATTCCTGTTTTCTCATTTTCCCTTCAGTTGTTTCCTTCATGCCAGTGTTTAGAAATAAAGCACATTTTTGTATGAAATGTATTACATTTGCAATTTTGTTAACCATAATAATTCAAATAATAAAATGTACCTATAACATTAATTTCAATGTTATAATTTCAATGTCAATATAAAATAAACCTATTAATCTAAAACTCAAACACATCCAGTGCATGATGCATCCAAGATATTTTATCAGGAGTATTCAGTGCTACTTGAACAAGGGATGTCATTGGTTAATCGACGATCGATTAATTGTCGATAAGAGATGTAATCAATTAAAGCTAATGATGGTCGATTAAGCAATTTAGTTTTGAGGTGCGTGTGGCTCATGCGCAAAACACGTGCAGCAGACATGAAGAAATGGTTGTGAGTGACCGTGTCGGGGCTGGATCTTTTGCGCAAATAATTTTAGTTTGTTTGTTCACAACTCACTGCTGTGTGCGCACTTGGATCACATCATGTCACTTAATTTGTTCCCTAGATAACCCATGATTTAACTAAAATGAGAGAACGAATTAAGTCGTAGGAACGAATTCTTAATTCCACAAAATCTTTCATTTTCCCCAAACGTCATGTCGATCTCCGTAAAAATAAACTTGACGTGCCTTGTCTAACAAGCACAAACTGTGTTGAAATCGAATGTGACGAGATAAAGACTGAAACCCATAAGATTTCCATAAAATAATTAGGTTAGTTTAGGCTAACAATGCTGTCTGTCATTTTGGCAAGTAAAAAGGATATGGTTTAACTTTTATTTTTACCAAAGATGCAAAAACAGAGATTAAAAGTGAACGACAAGAAAATAAACCTGCGAAGTTAGAGTGTGAGACAGTGAGGATTTGAGAAAAGGAAAAATAAATATGATTACATTTGTGGAAATTCGTGACCAACCTGCAAAACAGAACAAAAAGCCACGTATGACTTAATTTAAATTTATGAGCTCATCGGCTACCTCTTGAAAGGCATGAATCCAAAAGCAACGTCACGATGTAACATTTGCCTGCGAACCAATTATTTCTCTTGTAAACAAAGTGTTGTACCTCACTTGTGTCATATCCACATAAAAATGTTTCATATGAGCAACAGTAGCCACTTTTCCACTGTCGGGCCAGTGCGAGCCAGTGCCATCAATGGGCCAGGTGGGGTTAAAAGCCTCAGACCTGTAGCACCGAGACTTAAATCACGCTGTGTTTCCACCGTCGGGCCAGAAGAAGGTCAGAGCAGTCCGTGAGCTCTCACCCCCATGCAATGTTCAGGAGTTAAAACTGTGTTGGTGGCTGATACGCAATCATGAAGCGCACTAGCATGCAGGGAAAATGACCTCAACACACACTCTGATGTGCAGTGTTACATTGCTGCTATTGCTGAAGGTATGCCCGCAAGCCCAGCAAAACTTCAAGCCATTAGGGCTGCTACACTGGCAGAGTATTATTACATTTGTTACTTCTGTCCCCCTCACTTCTGAAATGATGGCTATATGCCCCTGCCCACGACTTTATTGTTGCTGGCATAAAGCAGACTGATAATCCTGATTTTACTGTTTCTGCTGTGTGAAGAATGTCGAGGCAAGGCGTTCCATTGTAAATCTGGTGTCTGTATACCCCAAACACACCTTCAATGATGGAATCAGGGACTGTCTGGGAGGAGAAGATGAACTCGATGGTAACTATAATAAAATAAAAACCTTAAACTAATTTTATTTTAGCTAGTTGCCAAGGCAACTTTTTTCATTTTCATTCAGTTTAACATTTTCGTTTAGTTTAACTTCACATACTAAAATAACAGGAAGTAAATAAACTATGTAGTCATATAAAAAAAAGAACAAAAATAAATAAATAAATAAATAAAACTAAGTGACAAAAACTTTAAAATTAAAGTAAAAACAAAATATAAAAATGAAAAAAATAATTAAAAATATTAGCAAAAACTATAATAGTATATCAATGATACTAAAATAACACTGGTTTTAGTTTTAGTTAACTATAACTTTCTTAAGATGGTTAAATCTATTGGGTGATTGGAACATCCCTGTACAGGCTTGAAACACATCAAAAGTTGTTTTTGTTGCAGAAAAAATGTTTTTTGTGTTCTCTTCATTGTGTTACAGAAATTGTCAAAGCAGTAGTAAATAGAGCAGAAATACTTTTTTTTCGATCCAACATCAGGTAAGTAAAAACTCATCAACTTATACATGTATCATGTATTTTTTGCATAGCAAGTGTCTGAGACAAAAGACTAAGAGTGTATTCACATGATTTCAGGTAAGAAATCATACAGATAAATCACCTTTATGTTGTTCCAGAGATCAGAGAAATCCGCTCGTCTGCAGAGAGTCGGCTGCAGTGTGGCGTTCCCAATATGTAGTATGAGTACAAACAAGACAATCACCATTCACGCCGCAAACGTTTGGCAGGATGGGAAGAGACCTTACTGGTCAGTCCAGACACTCAACCATACAACAAACAACTACTGAACGATGCTTTATAAAATTACTAACAAAACACATCATAAACCAAGTACCAAAACCAAGTCAAATCAAATTTTCATTGTCCAATGTGAAACAATTCACATTCTTTTAAAGCAGCTTCACAAGTCATGATGCTAACGTTTATAATACCTACACCGTGTCCTAACCAGATGCAATAAAATCAATCAAATAGCATAGCCAATCAGAAGAGTGTGTGGGCAAAGCCTCTCTCTGCATGCAGACTGTACCAGAGTAGATACAGAGTAGTAGATAATCTAATGAACACATATTAAACCATTTTAAAATGATTAAAAACACACACTAAACGACTGAAACAATATTTGTCATGGAATACACTTGTTTGTTCACACTAAACACCACTGGATGCGCCTGCCCCTCGACCTTTCACCATTGGATGCGACTGCCCCTCGACCTTTCACCATTGGATGCGACTGCCCCTCGACCTTTCACCACTGGATGCGCCTGCCCCTCAAACCCGTCACCACTGGATGCACCTGCCCCTCAAACCCATCACCTCTGGATGTGCCTGCCCCTCAAACCAGTCACCACTGGATGCGCCTGCCCCTCGACCCTTCACTTCTGGATGCGCCTGCCCCTCGACCCATCACCACTGGATGCGCCTGCCCCTCGACCCTTCACTTCTGGATGCGCCTGCCCCTCGACCCATCACCACTGGATGCGCCTGCCCCTCGACCCTTCACTTCTGGATGCGCCTGCCCCTCGACCCATCACCGCTGGATGAGTCTGCCCCTCCTCCTTTCCCCTCTGGATGC
>NW_015506475.1:77880-78147 GCF_001515645.1 Sinocyclocheilus grahami | reverse complement strand
CGCCCGCCCCTCGACCCATCACCACTGGATGCGCCTGCCCCTCGACCCTTCACTTCTGGATGCGCCTGCCCCTCGACCCATCACCGCTGGATGAGTCTGCCCCTCGTCCTTTCACCTCTGGATGCGCCTGCCCCTCAAACTCTTCACCTCTGGATGCGCCTGCTGCTCGACCCTTCACTTCTGGATCTGCCTGCCCCTCAAACTCTTCGCCACTGGATGCGCCTGCCCCTCGACCTTTCTCCTCTGGATGCACCCGCCCCTCCAACT
>NW_015506475.1:72704-77762 GCF_001515645.1 Sinocyclocheilus grahami | reverse complement strand
ACCCTTCACTTCTGGATCCGCCTGCCCCTCAAACCCTTCCCCCCTGGATGCGCCTGCCCCTCGACCTTTCACCTCTGGATGCACCTGCCCCTCAAACTCTTCACCACTGGATGCGCCTACCCCTCTCGTCCTTTCACTGAAGGATGCGCCTGCCCCTCGTCCTTTCACCACTGGGGCAGGAGCCTCCCCCTCGACCTTTCACCACTAGATGCGCCTGCCCCTCGACCTTTCACCTCTGGATGCACCTGCCCCTCAAACTCTTCCCCACTGGATGCGCCTGCCCCTCGACCTTTCACCACTAGATGCGCCTGCCCCTCGACCTTTCACCACTAGATGCGCCTGCCCCTCGACCTTTCACCACTAGATGCGCCTGCCCCTCGACCTTTCACCTCTGGATGCGCCTGCCCCTTGACCTTTCACCACTGGATGCGCCTGCCCCTCGACATTTCACCACTGAATGCGCCTGTCCCTCGACCTTTCACTGATGGATGAGCCTACCCCTCTCGTCCTTTCACTGATGGATGCGCCTGCCCCTTGACCTTTCACTGATGGATGCGCCTGCCCCTCGACCTTTCACCACTGAATGCGCCTGCCCCTCGACCTTTCACTGATGGATGAGCCTACCACTCTCGTCCTTTCACCGATGGATGTGCCTGCCCCTTGACCTTTCACCACTGGATGCGCCTGCCCCTCGACCTTTCACCACTGAGTGCGCCTGCCCCTCGACCTTTCACCACTGGATGCGCCTGCCCCTCGTACTTTCACCTCTGGATGCGCCTGCCCCTCAAACCAGTCACCTCTGGATGCGCCTGCTGCTCGACCCTTCACTTCTGGATCTGCCTGCCCCTCAAACTCTTCGCCACTGGATGCGCCTGCCCCTCGACCTTTCTCCTCTGGATGCACCCGCCCCTCCAACTCTTCCCCACTGGGTTCCTACCCCTCTCGTCCTTTCACTGATGGATGCGCCTGCCCCTTGACCTTTCACTGATGGATGCGCCTGCCCCTCGACCTTTCACCACTGGATGCGCCTGCCCCTCGACCTTTCACCACTGGATGCGCCTGCCCCTCGACCTTTCACCACTGGATGCGCCTGCCCCTCGACCTTTCACCACTGGATGCGCCTGCCCCTCGACCTTTCACCACTGGATGCGCCCCCCCCTCGACCTTTCACCACTGGATGCGCCTGCCCCTCGACCTTTCACCACTGGATGCGCCTGCCCCTCGACCTTTCACCACTGGATGCGCCTGCCCCTTGAAATGGCGCATTATTTCGACTGGATCCGCTTCCACACAGGCTGGCCGGCTGTTACCAAATTTAACCAGTAAAATGAAGGAACAGGCCAGTTCACATTGATGGATTTATTCAAACATAAATTAAACATTGAAGAACAGTAAAAATTATAATGAATATGTTATATGGTGCATATATTAAGCAAAAAATGCTCCTCTGTACAGTTTATTTTTCTATCTGACTAATGAGTTTATGGTCACCGAATATGTTTTTTTCTGAGGTAAATGTGACGTTACGTACGTGACATTGTTTGCAAGCCGTTATATTGGCGTCTTTGCGCAGCTGAAACACTGATTGAATGATTACATGAGACAGGATACGGATTGTAAAGTTGTACTCTTTCTATTAACTTACCTTCGGATGTTTAGTCATGTTTATTTTGTGCTATAACTAGTAATAATGTGAAGGAGATGATCAGTTCACTTCTGTTGAACTGAGGCGCTACAGCGATCAGTCACTCCACATTAAACAGCGCCAAAACGACATATATTGTTTAAATACTGCAATACAATGGACAGAATTTGAAATCTGAGACTTTGTTTCATATGAAAAGTACCAAAGCACAATGCCTATTGTGATTTATTGGATGGGAGGTGCCCTTCAACACTCCGTACATTAACTGAAAACAGGCTAGACTAATCGATTCTTGGGATTTAGGAATCGATATCGTTTCGTAAAAATGAGAATCGATTAATATCGAGATATCAATATTTTTTACCCAGCCCTAGTAATATTAGTGGCAATATTGTTATGATTTTAGAGTGCATTATAGAACTTGAAATGTAATATTTTTAATATTTCATTAATAATTACTTTAAATTATTTTATTAATAATTAAGTTCAGTGGTATCAAAATTTATGACATATACCATAAGTAATAAATTAAGAAACACTGCATATACACATGTATAAGAACTGCAAATATATATTTACAGTATATTTACAGTGGAGAGAAATCCCTATGTAATGGTAGGTTTTGTTGTATTTTGATTATATATACTAAGAATAAACATTCAGGAAACTTATTATATATATAATGCAAGTCCAGCCTCAATAAAGCACGTTTTATTTTCTACACAAACTTGGTATTTGTTCGTAAGAATGAGGGAATTCAGAAATCAGACACATATATATATATATTTTTTTTATTTTTATCTGTGCCATTTATTTTTATTTGTGCACCTGTTTTTAAACAATATATTTTTATCTGTGCTCTATTTTATATAAATCTGTGCTCTATATTTTAGGGGTTGGGCCGATGGCTGATAGACATCACGATGTTGAGCTGGCATCGTGATCCCCCACCGCATCCCAATACCGTGTTCGAAAAGAAAATTACGTGTAGGCGGAACCCCCTAAAGGGAATAAATACGAGATGGGAGGAAAATATATATTTCAATATTTTTCCTCCCGGTTATATAATTGGGTAATTATACTACATATATATTTCAGCATCAGGGAGCCGCTATTATACCTGGCATTGAAACGTTTGAATGCACGATCAGTTTCACTTTCGAGATTTGCGAACAGACGTACTCTGTTTATACTATGGCAGTTCTTGATTTTATGTTTGTCAGTGGTATTGAGGATCTGCAAATCATTCGCCATCGTCCTCAGTCATCTCTCCTTACTCGGTTTATGTGGTAAGTGAAATTTTATGTACTGTAATGTAACAGGCAACCTTTACATCGTGTCTACACCGGACGCGACAGTTGTTGTGTCGCGCAGCGCCGCATCAGCTAAAGTCTGTCTACACTGGAGCGACCGTTGAAAATCATTTGAAATTTGTGTCAGCAGGTCATAAATAGAACGCGGCAGCAGTTTACTGTCGGGGTTTTGTCGCGCCGAAACCTTTTGTTTCCCCCACCCCCCCCCCCCCGCTCGCCCCCGCCGATGTCATCGTCCATGGTGATGTTTCACTGTAGACATCGTCCGATGCCAGTTTTGTAGGCATCGCCCAACCCTACTATATTTTTAACTGTGCACTTTTTTAATCTGTTCATTTTTTTATTTGTGCTCTATTTTTTAAAAATCTGTGCTCTATTTTTTAATCTGTGCTCTATTTTTTTAATCTGTGCACCGGTTTTTTTAATCTGTGCACTGTTTTAATTTGTGCTCTATTTTTTTATCTGTGCATTTTTTAAATTTGTGCACTTTTTTAATTTGTGCTCTATTTTTTATCTGTGTTTTATTTTTCTTATCGGTTACACTTTATTTCGATAGTCCACTTTAGACATTCTACTAACTATAAGTAACTTTGTAACTACATGTCAACTACATGTCAACTAATTCTCATTAATTTGCAACTACATGTCTACTAACTCTCAGAGTAGACTGTTAGGGTAGGTTTAGGGTTAGTAGAATAAGTTGACAAAGAAATGACATGTAGTTGCAAAGTTACTTACTGTTAATAGAATGTCTAAAGTGGACTATCGAAATAAAGTGTTACCTTTTTATCTGAGCTCTATTTTTTAACTATCCATTTTTTCATCTATGCTCCTTTTTAAATCTATGCACCATTTTTTAAATCTGTGCTCTATTTTTTTATCTATCCACTTTTTTTTATCTGTGCTCTATTTTTTATCTATCCACTTTTTTTTATTTATTTGTGCTCTATTTTTTCTTTTTTTAATCTCTGCACCATTTTTAAAATCTGTGTTCTATTTTGTTTTTATCTGCCATTTTTTCACCTTTTTGTCTGTTTTTTTGCCCTGTAACTTTAGTTTTCGCTGCAGCACAAGTTCGGCATTGAGGAACGCCAGGTGCTTCAGATGGCCGAAATAGGGCTTGATGCATCTCACCTTTATAATGTGATCAATAGCCTCCTCCACCAGCATGTCATGGCAAATCATCAGATAAGCCAGAAACAGAGTCACCGAGTGGCTGAGGCCCTGTGTGCAGTGAGTCAAAACCTTGCCTGAGGAAAGACGAACAGAATGACGGTTACAGTTACAAAAACAGTGTGTGTGTGTGTGTGTGTGTCAGCTCTTACTCGTTGGGTTCCTCAAGGCCTTATGGATAAATTTGGCTGCTGGCAAGAAGTACTTGCTAATGTTGGCCCAGTGTTTGAATGAAGGCAAGCCACAGTAAGTGATGTTCATGCCTCTGTAATATCTGGACCCTGTATTGACCGTTCCTAGTAGGTCTTTCTCGCTTGCCATTCCCAACAAGAACTTCAGGTCCTTCTTGGGTGCTGCAGCATTTAGGATATGCGTAATTCCCATCTCCTTCAGTTTATCTCAGTCCCATGCAGTCTCTATGCACAAAAACACAACAGCCTAGGGTGGTCTTTCGATTTACAATGAAATGACAGCGCTTGTAAATCAATAAGAGAAATATCATTGTCTTTGGTACTCCTGCAATTCATTATTAATTCAACGCATGGTATTTATTAGTAGACTACTTACTCATTTCCAATGAAGACCCTGGGCCAGACCTCAGTGACAGGAGTCTTGGACAGTGTACATTCCCTCAAACGATCCTCTAGCTGGGACACGTTTAGACGGATGTAGTTTTCCAACCTTAAAAGCTCTGATGTCACTTCAGGTTCTGGCTCAGGAGCGCTTGGGTCTGAGACACACGATTTCTCTGGATCAACCAGATCCATTTCAGGTTCTGGCTCGGGAACACTTGGATCTGAGACACACGATTCCTCTGGATCAATCAGATCCATTTCAGGTTCTGGCTCGGGAACACTTGGATCTGAGACACATGATTCCTCTGGATCAATCAGATCCATTTCAGGTTCTGGCTCGGGAACACTTGGA
>NW_015506475.1:59528-65689 GCF_001515645.1 Sinocyclocheilus grahami | reverse complement strand
TTTCTTTGTCAACTTATTCTACTAACCCTAAACCTACCCTAACAGTCTACTCTGAGAGTTAGTAGACATGTAGTTGCAAATTAATGAGAATTAGTTGACATGTAGTTGACATGTAGTTACAAAGTTACTTATAGTTAGTAGAATGTCTAAAGTGGACTATCGAAATAAAGTGTTACCTTTTTATCTGAGCTCTATTTTTTAACTATCCATTTTTTCATCTATGCTCCTTTTTAAATCTATGCACCATTTTTTAAATCTGTGCTCTATTTTTTTATCTATCCACTTTTTTTTATCTGTGCTCTATTTTTTATCTATCCACTTTTTTTTATCTGTGCTCTATTTTTTATCTATCCACTTTTTTTTATCTGTGCTCTATTTTTTATCTATCCACTTTTTTTTATCTGTGCTCTATTTTTTATCTATCCACTTTTTTTTATCTGTGCTCTATTTTTTATCTATCCACTTTTTTTTATTTATTTGTGCTCTATTTTTTCTTTTTTTAATCTCTGCACCATTTTTAAAATCTGTGTTCTATTTTGTTTTTATCTGCCATTTTTTCACCTTTTTGTCTGTTTTTTTGCCCTGTAACTTTAGTTTTCGCTGCAGCACAAGTTCGGCATTGAGGAACGCCAGGTGCTTCAGATGGCCGAAATAGGGCTTGATGCATCTCACCTTTATAATGTGATCAATAGCCTCCTCCACCAGCATGTCATGGCAAATCATCAGATAAGCCAGAAACAGAGTCGCCGAGTGGCTGAGGCCCTGTGTGCAGTGAGTCAAAACCTTGCCTGAGGAAAGACGAACAGAATGACGGTTACAGTTACAAAAACAGTGTGTGTGTGTGTGTGTGTGTCAGCTCTTACTCGTTGGGTTCCTCAAGGCCTTATGGATAAATTTGGCTGCTGGCAAGAAGTACTTGCTAATGTTGGCCCAGTGTTTGAATGAAGGCAAGCCACAGTAAGTGATGTTCATGCCTCTGTAATATCTGGACCCTGTATTGACCGTTCCTAGTAGGTCTTTCTCGCTTGCCATTCCCAACAAGAACTTCAGGTCCTTCTTGGGTGCTGCAGCATTTAGGATATGCGTAATTCCCATCTCCTTCAGTTTATCTCAGTCCCATGCAGTCTCTATGCACAAAAACACAACAGCCTAGGGTGGTCTTTCGATTTACAATGAAATGACAGCGCTTGTAAATCAATAAGAGAAATATCATTGTCTTTGGTACTCCTGCAATTCATTATTAATTCAACGCATGGTATTTATTAGTAGACTACTTACTCATTTCCAATGAAGACCCTGGGCCAGACCTCAGTGACAGGAGTCTTGGACAGTGTACATTCCCTCAAACGATCCTCTAGCTGGGACACGTTTAGACGGATGTAGTTTTCCAACCTTAAAAGCTCTGATGTCACTTCAGGTTCTGGCTCAGGAGCGCTTGGGTCTGAGACACACGATTTCTCTGGATCAACCAGATCCATTTCAGGTTCTGGCTCGGGAACACTTGGATCTGAGACACATGATTCCTCTGGATCAATCAGATCCATTTCAGGTTCTGGCTCGGGAACACTTGGACCTGGTGCACACGATTGCTTGGTATCGACCAGATCCGTTTCAGGCTCTGGTCCGGGAGTGCTTGGATCTGAGACACATGATTCCTCTGGATCAAGATCATCCACTTCAGGTTCTGGATCAGGAGCGCTGAGATCTGGGACACACGATGGATCAATCAGATCCATTTCAGGTTCTGGCTCGGGAACACTTGGACCTGGTGCACACGATTGCTTGGTATCGACCAGATCCGTTTCAGGCTCTGGTCCGGGAGTGCTTGGATCTGAGACACATGATTCCTCTGGATCAAGATCATCCACTTCAGGTTCTGGATCAGGAGCGCTGAGATCTGGGACACACGATTGTTCGCTATCGACCAGATTCTCTTCAGGTTCTGGCTCGGGAATGCTGGAATCTGGGAGACATGATTCCTCTGGATCAATCAGATCCACTTCAGGTTCCCCAACAGCATTCAGTGCTTTTGTCTGGAAGATTGCAGTCAATCGCTGGAAGACTGCACTTATTTTCTTGAACATCCACCCAGCAGTGCTTTCTGAAGAAAGAAGAAAACAAACGATGCAAGTAAAGTTTGATGACAAACTTGACCAAACCCTTGTCTGACAGTTTAAAATAAACGCTTGAAGTTTAAATGTTTTACTCAGAGGATTCTGAGAAAATCAAAATCATACTTTAAACCCCTTTAGACCTCATCTGACTTCTAAGAAATCACATCAAAAACCAATTAGACCTTTACAAACAACTATGATTCCTCTGCTAGCTGTTGCTAGCATGTATCCATCAATTTTTAGCAGATAGATAGATAGATCGACAGACAGACAGACAGACAGACAGACAGACAGACAGACAGACAGAGAGATAGACAGATAGATAGATAGATAGATAGATAGATAGATAGATAGATAGATAGATAGATCGATAGATCGATAGATAGATAGACAGATATAGAGTGGATAAACTCTAAACGACTCCTTATGGGCAAAAGTTTTCACAGCGTTTTCACAGAATTCATCAGTGTTTGAAACTCGGCTACAGGAATTCTGTTAGTCAGATCAGTTAGAAAAGACATAGCAACAATATTCAGATCAGCCTGAAGGTCCCTGCCAAATTTGGTAGTCGTAACCTGAAAGCTCGAGGAGATTTTACTCTTGGGAAATTAGGATGTGACTACTTACTCATTTCCAATGAAGACCCTGGGCCAGACCTCAGTGACAGGAGTCTTGGACAGTGTACATTCCCTCAAACGATCCTCCAGCTGGGACACGTTTAGACGGATGTAGTTTTCCAACCTTGAAAGCTCTGATGTCACTTCAGGTTCTGGCTCGGGAACACTTGGATCTGAGACACATGATTCCTCTGGATCAATCAGATCCATTTCAGGTTCTGGCTCGGGAACACTTGGACCTGGTGCACACGATTGCTTGGTATCGACCAGATCCGTTTCAGGCTCTGGTCCGGGAGTGCTTGGATCTGAGACACATGATTCCTCTGGATCAAGATCATCCACTTCAGGTTCTGGATCAGGAGCGCTGAGATCTGGGACACACGATTGTTCGCTATCGACCAGATTCTCTTCAGGTTCTGGCTCGGGAATGCTGGAATCTGGGAGACATGATTCCTCTGGATCAATCAGATCCACTTCAGGTTCCCCAACAGCATTCAGTGCTTTTGTCTGGAAGATTGCAGTCAATCGCTGGAAGACTGCACTTATTTTCTTGAACATCCACCCAGCAGTGCTTTCTGAAGAAAGAAGAAAACAAACGATGCAAGTAAAGTTTGATGACAAACTTGACCAAACCCTTGTCTGACAGTTTAAAATAAACGCTTGAAGTTTAAATGTTTTACTCAGAGGATTCTGAGAAAATCAAAATCATACTTTAAACCCCTTTAGACCTCATCTGACTTCTAAGAAATCACATCAAAAACCAATTAGACCTTTACAAACAACTATGATTCCTCTGCTAGCTGTTGCTAGCATGTATCCATCAATTTTTAGCAGATAGATAGATAGACAGACAGACAGACAGACAGACAGACAGACAGACAGACAGACAGACAGAGAGATAGACAGATAGATAGATAGATAGATAGATAGATAGATAGATAGATAGATAGATAGATCGATAGATCGATAGATAGATAGACAGATATAGAGTGGATAAACTCTAAACGACTCCTTATGGGCAAAAGTTTTCACAGCGTTTTCACAGAATTCATCAGTGTTTGAAACTCGGCTACAGGAATTCTGTTAGTCAGATCAGTTAGAAAAGACATAGCAACAATATTCAGATCAGCCTGAAGGTCCCTGCCAAATTTGGTAGTCGTAACCTGAAAGCTCGAGGAGATTTTACTCTTGGGAAATTAGGATGTCAGAAGAAGTGGACGAATAATAGGAAAACAGTATTACATCTTTGTCAAGCCAACATGATAATACACTATCAGAAGTATCTCGAACCATACGAATAAACATGAATAAGACATATAATGCATGTCTTCACCTGTCAGGCTGTTCTCCTGATCATCGGCCTCTTCCACAGAAGGTCCTGCTGGGTCGCTCAGATCTTCAGACAGCAGCGCAGGGCTGTTCAGCTCCGAGACGCTGCCGTTCCTGTTCATCTCCAGCTGCAAATCTTTCACTTCACAGACTGAGATGTCCTGATTCTCATCAGCCTCCAGCTGCACGTGCATCTCTCCTGGACTGCAGTAACCGACTGAGACGTGATCGTCCGTCTCAACCTCCAGCTGCACATCTATCTCTTGAGGTGCACTGCAGCCGAGAAGGTCGTAGATGGCATCGGTGATCTCAAACTCCAGCTGCACATCTTTATCATCTGATGCCCAGTAACTTTCCCCGGAGTAGAAGGCGCTGTTGAAGTAAACCTCCAGAAGCACCTCGCTGACCTCTGTGGACATTGAGTCTGGTGTTCTGATACTGACAGATCAATAATCTGTACTTAATGTACAGTTATCAAACTGACTGTCTGTTTGGGTCTATAAACTGTATCTAGAGACTCATTAAGGACTGCCGTCTGGTCTATAGTTGTAAAATTACCCTCAAACTCGCCTAAGCTCTTTGTTGTTCTATATGGGCGCGCCTCAATTGAAATACCGTGCTCTGTGACGTCATCGCCACATCACAATTCCACAGTTGCCATAGCAACGGAATGTCAGCTAACGGCAGCGGAGCTCAGCGGCTTGTAAGTTTTTTCCAATTCTCTAATTCTCTCCGAAATGAAATTCTTCAAAAGCACAAATTGCCTAAATCATATTACACGTACAGACTGGATTTCAATCTGCAATACGTCTATAGGACGTTTCCTATCAGATGTCAAATAGACGTTTAGAAGATGTCTTTAAGATGTTTATGATGTAGAACTGACATCTTAGCGACGTCTATCAGATGTTTGCACACAGCAGATGCTTTCCAGATGAAGCGATCTTTAACAGACGTCTTGCAGACGTACCTGTGCTACCTGGGTATTAGATAAAACTACAGTATTTAATTATGTTTTTATGACTATTTAAAATTCACATTTTCTATACGTACCTCTACCATTACTTTGGAAACCCAGCCGCACCCGCTGTCAGTTACAAAAACAACTTATTCAGTCATTTTTATAGTTTTTATATCAGTTTAGAAGTCACATTATGCACAAGCTTTAATGTAACCAAAAAAAATCACATTTGTATAAAATTGAACAAAATAGTTTTTATTTTTCTGGCATTGGTAAAATAATACATTTCCTTCACAAGGTAAAGAACAAATACATTTAAATAAAAACTATACAATTGTGAACAATACACATTTTATAATCCTTCACTGAGAAATAAGAATAAACATTTTAATTACACTGCCATTCAAAGGTTTGGGATCAGTAAGACTTGTAGTGTTTCTTAAAGAAGTCTCTTCTGCTCATCAAGGCTGCATTGATTTGATCAGAAATACAGAAAAAAACAATAATCTTGCAAAATGTTATTACAATATAAAATAATGGTTTCTATTTTAATATCCTTTAAAATATCATTTATTTCTGTGATGCAAAGCTGAATTTCCATCAGCCATTATTCCAGTATAAAGTGTCACATGATCTTCAGAAATCATAAAACGTTATTTTCAGGGTTTGAAATTAACACCTGTCAAATGCAGGTAAAAATCAGCTGTGACGGGTAACGCGGTCAAATCGCTAGCCAATTTGGAGGGTTACTTTTCGTAAATTATGTTCACTCATTAATTTCTTGGGGAAGTTCATGCAGGCCAAATCTGCGCAGGTTTAGCGCAAATACTGAACTCGTGAGACATCATGACGTTATCGAGTATATTGCAAAAGCTAAACAAAACACACCTACAGAGGCGTGCATACGCGACGTGATTAAGTCTGGTTAGAGTAAACCAACACAGGCTTTAGTGCGCGTGTGCATTTAGAGTGGTTCTTTCACTGCATGATTCAGTCTATTAATATGCATTAAGAATGATCACATAATTCAAGATAAGAGGCAGAAAATGTATATATTTATATCAATTCATATAGTTAATCATATCACACGAAGAGTGCTGTTTTTTCTTAAAAAATCAGCATGGTTACAAATGTGATATT
>NW_015506475.1:45225-59424 GCF_001515645.1 Sinocyclocheilus grahami | reverse complement strand
TTAATTTCACTTAAAGTATCTTTTCAATTTTTTTAAATAATTTCAAATATCAGTATTCAACATTTCATGTTTTAAATATCAAAACATGACTTATGCATGTGTAACTGCAGGTTAAAGCATCCCATGTCCCTCTAAGCTGCATTAACATGTGTAAATACATCTAAATGCCACTTCATATGCAACTTCTGCAAAGATTAATTTTATTCATACTGATTTAATTTGTTTAGTAACAGCCTAAATGTATTATTATAATTGACTGATTAAATGTAAGAATTTGACTCAAAAGATGACTTTAAAAAAAAAGGCTTTATAAAAGGTAAGAATGCCCATATAAAAGTTAAAAATCAATTTAAACTTATTTGGAAAAGATTCATTAATGCCACTTCATATGCAACTTCTGCAAAGATTAATTTTATTCATACTGATTTAATTTGTTTAGTAACAGCCTAAATGTATTATTATTATAATTGACTGATTAAATATAAGAATTTGACTCAAAAGATGACTTTAAAAAAAAAAGGCTTTATAAAATTTTTTTTTTTTTTGGCTAGTAGACGTTATGAATGGCCGATAACTTAAAAATTTAGTAGCCAAATTGGCTGGTGAGTGAAAAAGTTAATTTCAATCCCTGGTTATTTTACATCATAATAATATTTCACAATTTTACATTTGTTCCTGTATTTTTTATCAAATAAATGCAGCCTTGATAAGCAGAAGAAACTCCTGTAAAAAACATAAAAAATTGTTCTGATCCCAAACTTTTGACCGGTAGTGTATGTCTAAGTACAGTGTGAAAACAATACTATAAGGAACAAACCCATGGCTGCACGTCTTTACGTCCATCAGGAACCACACAAAAACATTTTCTTCCATCAAAAGCATGTAAAAGCTGCGCTCAAGTAAACAGGATCTCGATTTGCACGTATAGTGTTTGTGGCGTCAATCGTCTCGTGCGCTCTGCACTATTGAGTAGCTCTTGCACGGGTTCTTGAAGCACACAGACGGAAGCGACAGCGGCCACGAGAACGTGCAGGGAACCGTCGTCTTAACGTTCTTCTCCAGGAAGTTAAACACGCGGTTCCACCACGTCTGGTTCAGGTAGTTGTGAGGAGATCCTCTCAAAGCCTACAAAATCAGGAGAGCCGCCATTTACAATTCGCGACACTTAAAGGGTTACTCCAACCCCAAAATGAAAATGTTGTCATTAATCACTTACCCCCATGTCGTTCCAAACCCGTAAAAGCTTCGTTCGTCTTCAGAACACAATTTAAGATATTTTGGATGAAACCCGGGAGGCTTGTGACTGTCCCATTGACTGCCAAGTAACTTACACTGTTAAGGTCCAGAAAAGTATGAAAGACATGCAGCACGGCTGACACAGAAGAGCGTACGCTGCTTGCGTTCAGCGGATATTCTCCAAAATGGCGCTACGGGGATGCGGAGAGACACAGAGGAGACGAATTGTTGTGTAAAGTCGTTATTATTGTTTTCTTCTCGTACAAAATGTATTCTCGTCGCTTCATAACGTTACGGTTGAACCACTGATGGCAGATGGACTATTCTGATGATGTCTTTCATCCTTTTCTGGACCTTGACAGTGTAAGTTACTTGGCAGTCAATGGGACAGTCACAAGCCTCCCGGGTTTCATCCAAAATATCTTAAATTGTGTTCCGAAGACGAACGAAGCTTTTACGGGTTTGGAACGACATGGGGGTAAGTGATTAATGACAACATTTTCATTTTGGGGTGGAGTAACCCTTTAAAGCAGAATTCATAATGTTTAGCTTTTGGTCCAACTTAGTAAGAAAAACTACTAGTTAGCTTTTATTTCAGCTGCTTCAAAGATGACGTATAAAGAAACAAAATGCCAAAGCTACTTGAAGTCAAAAGTTGCGAAAAAGCCATGCTTAGGGAAAGCACACAGAATAAATGCTTCTTCTGTTTAAAATGCTAAAATATTTTAATGTTTCGATCTCTAATTTCTTTTTTCTATTTTACTATGATTTGTTACTATTAATGTTAAAGGGTTAGTTCACCCAAAAATGAAACCTCTGTCATTAGTTACTCACCCTCATGTCGTTCCAAACCCGTAAGACCTCGGAACACAAATTAAGATATTTTTGATGAATTCTGAGCGCTCTCTGACCCTCCCATAGACAGCAAGGTAACTACCACAATCAACGTCCAGAAACGTAGCAAGGAGATCGTTAAAATAATCCATGTGACATCAGGGGTTCAACCGTAATTTTACAAAGCTACGAGAATACTTTTTGTACGCAAAGAAAACAAAAATAATGACTTTATTCAACAATTCGTCTCCTCCGCGTCACCCTATAGCGCCATTTTGGAGAATATCAGCTGAACGCAAACAACGTATGCTATTCTGTGTCAGCTGCGCCACGCGAATACGTTTTCTACGTTGTTTATGCTTTGATTTGAACGAAAACAACGTGACGCAGCTGACACAGAATAGCATATGCTGTTTATGTTCAGTGGTAGTTACCTTGCTGTCTATGGGAGGCTCAGAGAGCTCTTAGAATTCATCAGAAATATCGTAATTTGTGTTCCGAAGATGAACAGAGGTCTTGCGGGTTTGGAACGACATGAGGGTGAATAATTAATGACAGAATTTAAATTTTTGGGTTAATTATCCCTTTAAAAGTCTACTGTTTTTTATGGAAGCCCATTTCCGCCACAGAATAAAAGAATAAAAAATTCTCTCAAAATTCTGAAGAAAAAAGTCAAAATTATGAGGTATAAACTCACAATTCTAAAGGAAAAAAGTCTGAATTATGTGATATAAAGTCAGAATTCTAACATTTTTCCCTCACGGTTTCGAATTTACATCTCTCTGGGTTTTTTTTTTTCTGCCACGGAAAAAAAAAAGTTTGACTTATCTCACATTTCTAACTTTCCTTATCACAATTCTGAGTTAATATCCTGCAATTCTGACTTTTTTCAGATCTTGTCAGATTTGCGTGATTTAAAGTCGCAATTAACTTTATTTAATCATTTTTTTCCATGGTGGAAACAAGCTTCCATAGTTGTTTTTTTTACCTGATTTTGTTATTTGTTCATTTTTCATAGTGTGTTTTTACTCTACAGTAGTCAACATTTGAAGTGGATCAAAACCTTTCATCAAAATGCGTTCTTGTCTTAGGACAACTTTGATGCATTTTTTTGATCCACTTCAAATGTTGACCAAGTATTGAATCCAATTAGGGTGAGTTTGACCTGCACCATTAAGATAGTTCCCAGGTTTTTAACATAGGTGAATATGTATTATTAATTGTGTCATCACACAGCTGACTCTCAGCAAATTTGCAATCTTCCACATGAGTTTCCATGCAAGAATATGGAATGGAAGTTAAACAAAGCCGTTTTTAATAAGCTTTTACCTGGTTGTTGGCTATGGTGTGGTACCAGTAGAAGAGGCGTGAGGTGATGAAATACGCCACCACTACGTCCACGCTGTAATGCTCATGCGCCATCAGGATACAGACCACGCCCACCACGCTTAGCAACCAGCAGATCACATGATAGCAACGCCACACCAACGAGCGGGGCGAGTCTACCACACAAAACAACTCACTTCAAAACATAACCAATCCTTAACTGGGTTAAAAAGAACAACAGTGGGAATGCAAGTGGACTGAGAGCCGATGGAAATGATGATGATGATGATGGTTTCCTCATACTCACATTCCTGGATGAAGAGGAAGGTGAGGGTCAGCATGACCGTGTGGCCGCTGTATAGGAAGTCTCCACACATGAGATGAGAGGCAGTGATGGACAAACCTGCTCCAGACACCAGCTGCAAAACACGCTCGATCTTGCCGTGAGAATCACCGTAGAGCTACAGACAGAAGCCGACCAAACATAAAAGAGGCATGAGATAGAAACACCAAAGCTTCCCACGAATGCATGCTGCAATTCGGCATTGCACGCAGAAAACACAACACAAATACATCATAGCTAATTCATCTCACAAATTAAAATGACTTATTTCTCGCAATTGCAATTCAGACTTTTTCTTTTTTTTTTGAGAGCTGCGAGTTTACATCTTGCTGTTGCAAGTTACTATAGGATGCAATTGGGAGTTTATGACTTGGAATTGTGAGAGAAACTCGCAATTCAAACCTTTTTCTCACAATTCCAAGTCATAAACTATCTCATAAACTATATCTTTCAATTTTACGTTTTTAACTCAGTTCTGATAAAATTGCAAGTTATTAAATCCAAGATGTAAACCCAATTCTGATAAAAAAAATTTAAAAAAAAAGACAGAATTGCAAGATATTTTTTTATATCCCCATATTGTGAGATAAAAACGTACAATTAGCCTTTTTTATATGTTTATTCAGTGGCAGAAATAAGCTTTCATATGTGATCATAAACTATAATTTAATGCACAAATAAATGCTCTGCATCGAAAATATATATATAAACACACTAGGACTTTTTTTTGCAGCATTTACTTTACAGCCATTTTATTGGTTAATTCAAAGAGCACTAAAGACAGGTTACACTCACAGTATGGATGGATGAATAATTATGAGACGCTAGTGAGTCATCTATGCCATATAAATTGAGAAAGCGTCACATCCTGATGAAGATTTTAAACTCAGAAGATGAAAATAACTCTAAAAGCTCAAAATTAACCATTGCGTCCTATGCTGTGCAAAAAACACCCCGGTTAAAAGCTCAGAAAGTGTTTTATGTGTATGTTAAGCCCTTATATCTTGATTGCTGCAAAACACGCTCGATCTTGCCGTGAGAATCACCGTAGAGCTACAGACAGAAGCCGACCAAACATAAAAGAGGCATGAGATAGAAACACCAAAGCTTCCCACGAATGCATGCTGCAATTCGGCATTGCACGCAGAAAACACAACACAAATACATCATAGCTAATTCATCTCACAAATTAAAATGACTTATTTCTCGCAATTGCAATTCAGACTTTTTCTTTTTTTTTTGAGAGCTGCGAGTTTACATCTTGCAGTTGCAAGTTACTATAGGATGCAATTGGGAATTTATGACTTGGAATTGTGAGAGAAACTCGCAATTCAAACCTTTTTCTCAGAATTGCGAGTTTATCTCACAATTCCAAGTCATAAACTATCTCATAAACTATATCTTTCAATTTTACGTTTTTAACTCAGTTCTGATAAAATTGCAAGTTATTAAATCCAAGATGTAAACCCAATTCTGATAAAAAAAAATTAAAAAAAAAAGACAGAATTGCAAGATATTTTTTTATATCCCCATATTGTGAGATAAAAACGTACAATTAGCCTTTTTTATATGTTTATTCAGTGGCAGAAATAAGCTTTCATATGTGATCATAAACTATAATTTAATGCAGAAATAAATGCTCTGCATCGAAAATATATATATAAACACACTAGGACTTTTTTTTGCAGCATTTACTTTACAGCCATTTTATTGGTTAATTCAAAGAGCACTAAAGACAGGTTACACTCACAGTATGGATGGATGAATAATTATGAGACGCTAGTGAGTCATCTATGCCATATAAATTGAGAAAGCGTCACATCCTGATGAAGATTTTAAACTCAGAAGATGAAAATAACTCTAAAAGCTCAAAATTAAACATTGCGTCCTATGCTGTGCAAAAAACACCCCGGTTAAAAGCTCAGAAAGTGTTTTATGTGTATGTTAAGCCCTTATATCTTGATTTTCTGCTTGTTTTTCTCAACAGCTAATGCTGATACTAGAAAGAAGGTTGGCTGATTTACTGTACATGTTATGTAATATAAATTAACTGTATGAGTTACACGAGTTAATACGAGTTATTTTTAGTGCTGTCAAATGATTAATCGCATCCAAAATAAGTTTTTGTTTGCATAATATCTGTGTGTTCTGTGTATATTAATTATGTATATATAAATACACACACATACAGTATAGATTTTGAAAATATTGACATGTATTTACAATACTGATATATACAATACTTGAATATTTATATTCATATAATTTATATTATAAATAAATATATTTATTATATAAAAATAAAATTTTTCCGAAATATATACATGCATTTGTGTGTATTTATATATGCATAATAAATATACACGAAACACATATTATGCAAACAAAAACTTTTATTTTGGATGCGATTAATCGTTTGACAGCACTAGTTATTTTACGTAAAATGTTAGTTAAAATTTATTTGAAAATTTTGGGAAATTGTGTGCATTAACCATGCAGTAGCAATCATCTCAAAATGTCAAAATATCAGCCAATATTGGTGAAATTACCATAATTTTGCACAAGTGCAAAGGGCATCTTTTCAGTTTACGTACAATATAGTGAAATAATAAAATTTGACACTGATATGCGTTTGATTGCATTTATTTTGAATGTACTAAACTTGTATAAAGATGCATTACATCAGTATTGCATGACTTTTATTTGCACACTGCATGATAGTTCACTCATTCATATGTGTTTGTGTTCACTGAGCGGCACTCACCTTCGGGGCGCAGTGCATGTGCATGCTGGGAACAGGAAGAGTTGTGATGTACATGGTCACCATACGGTACAAATACAACATTCCCTGCAGGAAGAAAAACCTTCGGCCCACGATGGCTCTGTCAAAACAACGGGAGGAGGAGGAATCATGGGATTGAGTGAGTATAATGAGCTTATATTTGCAACTGAAAAGCTTTTTTATTTAACTTGCACCAAGACATAGGGCTGCACGACTGGGGGAAACAATCTAATTGTGATCGGCTGACACAGAAGAGCGTACGCTGCTTGCGTTCAGCGGATATTCTCCAAAATGGCGCTACGGGGATGCGGAGAGACACAGAGGAGACGAATTGTTGTGTAAAGTCGTTATTTTTGTTTTCTTCGCGTACAAAATGTATTCTCGTCGCTTCATAGCGTTACGGTTGAACCACTGATGGCAGATGGACTATTCTGATGATGTCTTTCATCCTTTTCTGGACCTTGACAGTGTAAGTTACTTGATAGTCTATGGGACAGTCACAAGCCTCCCGGGTTTCATCCAAAATATCTTAAATTGTGTTCCGAAGACGAACGAAGCTTTTACGGGTTTGGAACGACATGGGGGTAAGTGATTAATGACAACATTTTCATTTTGGGGTGGAGTAACCCTTTAAAGCAGAATTCATAATGTTTAGCTTTTGGTCCAACTTAGTAAGAAAAACTACTAGTTAGCTTTTATTTCAGCTGCTTCAAAGATGACGTATAAAGAAACAAAATGCCAAAGCTACTTGAAGTCAAAAGTTGCGAAAAAGCCATGCTTAGGGAAAGCACACAGAATAAATGCTTCTTCTGTTTAAAATGCTAAAATATTTTAATGTTTCGATCTCTAATTTCTTTTTTCTATTTTACTATGATTTGTTACTATTAATGTTAAAGGGTTAGTTCACCCAAAAATGAAACCTCTGTCATTAGTTACTCACCCTCATGTCGTTCCAAACCCGTAAGACCTCGGAACACAAATTAAGATATTTTTGATGAATTCTGAGCGCTCTCTGACCCTCCCATAGACAGCAAGGTAACTACCACAATCAACGTCCAGAAACGTAGCAAGGAGATCGTTAAAATAATCCATGTGACATCAGGGGTTCAACCGTAATTTTACAAAGCTACGAGAATACTTTTTGTACGCAAAGAAAACAAAAATAATGACTTTATTCAACAATTCGTCTCCTCCGCGTCACCCTATAGCGCCATTTTGGAGAATATCAGCTGAACGCAAACAACGTATGCTATTCTGTGTCAGCTGCGTCACGCGAATACGTTTTCTACGTTGTTTATGCTTTGATTTGAATGAAAACAACGTGACGCAGCTGACACAGAATAGCATATGCTGTTTATGTTCAGTGGTAGTTACCTTGCTGTCTATGGGAGGCTCAGAGAGCTCTTAGAATTCATCAGAAATATCTTAATTTGTGTTCCGAAGATGAACAGAGGTCTTGCGGGTTTGGAACGACATGAGGGTGAATAATTAATGACAGAATTTAAATTTTTGGGTTAATTATCCCTTTAAAAGTCTACTGTTTTTTATGGAAGCCCATTTCCGCCACAGAATAAAAGAATAAAAAATTATCTCAAAATTCTGAAGAAAAAAGTCAAAATTATGAGGTATAAACTCACAATTCTAAAGGAAAAAAGTCTGAATTATGTGATATAAAGTCAGAATTCTAACATTTTTCCCTCACGGTTTCGAATTTACATCTCTCTGGGTTTTTTTTTTTCTGCCACGGAAAAAAAAAAGTTTGACTTATCTCACATTTCTAACTTTCCTTATCACAATTCTGAGTTAATATCCTGCAATTCTGACTTTTTTCAGATCTTGTCAGATTTGCGTGATTTAAAGTCGCAATTAACTTTATTTAATCATTTTTTTCCATGGTGGAAACAAGCTTCCATAGTTGTTTTTTTTACCTGATTTTGTTATTTGTTCATTTTTCATAGTGTGTTTTTACTCTACAGTAGTCAACATTTGAAGTGGATCAAAACCTTTCATCAAAATGCGTTCTTGTCTTAGGACAACTTTGATGCATTTTTTTGATCCACTTCAAATGTTGACTAAGTATTGAATCCAATTAGGGTGAGTTTGACCTGCACCATTAAGATAGTTCCCAGGTTTTTAACATAGGTGAATATGTATTATTAATCGTGTCATCACACAGCTGACTCTCAGCAAATTTGCAAACTTCCACATGAGTTTCCATGCAAGAATATGGAATGGAAGTTAAACAAAGCCGTTTTTAATAAGCTTTTACCTGGTTGTTGGCTATGGTGTGGTACCAGTAGAAGAGGCGTGAGGTGATGAAATACGCCACCACTACGTCCACGCTGTAATGCTCATGCGCCATCAGGATACAGACCACGCCCACCACGCTTAGCAACCAGCAGATCACATGATAGCAACGCCACACCAACGAGCGGGGCGAGTCTACCACACAAAACAACTCACTTCAAAACATAACCAATCCTTAACTGGGTTAAAAAGAACAACAGTGGGAATGCAAGTGGACTGAGAGCCGATGGAAATGATGATGATGATGATGGTTTCCTCATACTCACATTCCTGGATGAAGAGGAAGGTGAGGGTCAGCATGACCGTGTGGCCGCTGTATAGGAAGTCTCCACACATGAGATGAGAGGCAGTGATGGACAAACCTGCTCCAGACACCAGCTGCAAAACACGCTCGATCTTGCCGTGAGAATCACCGTAGAGCTACAGACAGAAGCCGACCAAACATAAAAGAGGCATGAGATAGAAACACCAAAGCTTCCCACGAATGCATGCTGCAATTCGGCATTGCACGCAGAAAACACAACACAAATACATCATAGCTAATTCATCTCACAAATTAAAATGACTTATTTCTCGCAATTGCAATTCAGACTTTTTCTTTTTTTTTTGAGAGCTGCGAGTTTACATCTTGCTGTTGCAAGTTACTATAGGATGCAATTGGGAGTTTATGACTTGGAATTGTGAGAGAAACTCGCAATTCAAACCTTTTTCTCACAATTCCAAGTCATAAACTATCTCATAAACTATATCTTTCAATTTTACGTTTTTAACTCAGTTCTGATAAAATTGCAAGTTATTAAATCCAAGATGTAAACCCAATTCTGATAAAAAAAAATTAAAAAAAAAAGACAGAATTGCAAGATATTTTTTTATATCCCCATATTGTGAGATAAAAACGTACAATTAGCCTTTTTTATATGTTTATTCAGTGGCAGAAATAAGCTTTCATATGTGATCATAAACTATAATTTAATGCAGAAATAAATGCTCTGCATCGAAAATATATATATAAACACACTAGGACTTTTTTTTGCAGCATTTACTTTACAGCCATTTTATTGGTTAATTCAAAGAGCACTAAAGACAGGTTACACTCACAGTATGGATGGATGAATAATTATGAGACGCTAGTGAGTCATCTATGCCATATAAATTGAGAAAGCGTCACATCCTGATGAAGATTTTAAACTCAGAAGATGAAAATAACTCTAAAAGCTCAAAATTAAACATTGCGTCCTATGCTGTGCAAAAAACACCCCGGTTAAAAGCTCAGAAAGTGTTTTATGTGTATGTTAAGCCCTTATATCTTGATTTTCTGCTTGTTTTTCTCAACAGCTAATGCTGATACTAGAAAGAAGGTTGGCTGATTTACTGTACATGTTATGTAATATAAATTAACTGTATGAGTTACACGAGTTAATATGAGTTATTTTTAGTGCTGTCAAATGATTAATCGCATCCAAAATAAGTTTTTGTTTGCATAATATCTGTGTGTTCTGTGTATATTAATTATGTATATATAAATACACACACATACAGTATAGATTTTGAAAATATTGACATGTATTTACAATACTGATATATACAATACTTGAATATTTATATTCATATAATTTATATTATAAATAAATATATTTATTATATAAAAATAAAATTTTTCCGAAATATATACATGCATTTGTGTGTATTTATATATGCATAATAAATATACACGAAACACATATTATGCAAACAAAAACTTTTATTTTGGATGCGATTAATCGTTTGACAGCACTAGTTATTTTACGTAAAATGTTAGTTAAAATTTATTTGAAAATTTTGGGAAATTGTGTGCATTAACCATGCAGTAGCAATCATCTCAAAATGTCAAAATATCAGCCAATATTGGTGAAATTACCATAATTTTGCACAAGTGCAAAGGGCATCTTTTCAGTTTACGTACAATATAGTGAAATAATAAAATTTGACACTGATATGCGTTTGATTGCATTTATTTTGAATGTACTAAACTTGTATAAAGATGCATTACATCAGTATTGCATGACTTTTATTTGCACACTGCATGATAGTTCACTCATTCATATGTGTTTGTGTTCACTGAGCGGCACTCACCTTCGGGGCGCAGTGCATGTGCATGCTGGGAACAGGAAGAGTTGTGATGTACATGGTCACCATACGGTACAAATACAACATTCCCTGCAGGAAGAAAAACCTTCGGCCCACGATGGCTCTGTCAAAACAACGGGAGGAGGAGGAATCATGGGATTGAGTGAGTATAATGAGCTTATATTTGCAACTGAAAAGCTTTTTTATTTAACTTGCACCAAGACATAGGGCTGCACGACTGGGGGAAACAATCTAATTGTGATTGATCTGACTGACTGAAAAACTGCAACTGCGATTTAAAATGAAACTTTAAATTACAGCGTGTTTGTAGGGCTGTGTCGTGACTGATACACACACTACTGGTCAGAAGTTTATAATAATTAACATTGTATAAGTCTCTTCTGCTCACTAAGGCTGCATTTATTTATTTGTGTTTGCATACAAAAATACAGTAATATTTTGAAATATCATTACAGTTTAAAATACCTGTTTTCTGCTTTAATCTCTGTTAAACTGTAATGTATTTCTGTGATGCGCAGCTGTATTTTCAGCATCATTCCTCCAGTCTTCAGTGTCACATGATCTTCAGAAATCAGTATAATATGCTGATCGAGAAACATTTCTGATTATTATCAATGTTGAACACAGTTGTGCTGCACAATATTTTTGTGGTAATGATGCTGAAAATTCAGTTTTGCATCAAAGGAATAAATTACATATTCACACATTTTAAATTGCCATAATATTCCTATATAATATTAATAATAAAGCCTCTCTTTTGGTGACAACATCCGGTTTCTAAGTGCTTCTCATTACAAGTTTGTGAAGATGTTTGGCGCACGTTGCGTTTCTAAATGTACGTTCAGACTCAGATGCAGATTGAGTTTATGCAAAGCAGCATTTACTGTGAACCGAGATACTAAAAGCACTGGATCATGAGCTGCTCAAGTGTAAATGAACACAATGACGCACTGAAATGTTAGCATCTGAACAGCTGAGTACGGAAAAAAATCGTGGTGCTCATCAACTGTTCGGATACCAACATTTTTCAAAATATCTTCTTTTGTGCTCAACTGAAGACAGAACAAGTGGAGGGTGAGTAAATGATGACAGAATTTTCATTCTGGAAGTGAACTACTCCTTTAATTAAGTTGATAACTGCACCAAGCCATATTACGATTTAAGTTTTATTTCGATTAATCATGCAGCCCAAGTTCCCAGAGAGCACAGGTACGTCTGCAAGACGTCTGTTAAAGATCTCTTCATCTGGAAAGCATCAAACATCTTATAGACGTCTTTAAGATGTCAGTTTTACATTCATTCTAAAACATAAACATCTTAAAGACATCTTCTAAACGTCTATTTGACATCTGATAGGAAACGTCCTATAGGCGTATAGCAGATGAGCACACACTCTAAAAAATACGTCTCGCAGATGTAATGCAGACGTCTAATAGACGTCTCCGTGATGGATGTGTGCTATCAGGGTTGGACTCTCACTAAATGCTCACCTGTGCTTGAGGAAGAGCCACTGGATGAACCACAGAGCCACCAGGATCATCCCGTTCACCTCGGTGACGGAAAACGCCCACTCCACACGCGGCACATAATCGAAGAACTTGTCCGGTAACGGCGGGCTGACGGACTTATCCGGGACTCTCTCGTGGACGACGGTGATCATGACGGTAGTAAGGACGAGGTTAAATCCGGCCCAGATGAAGGCAATTCCCGTCTTCCACCATTCCGAAGGCAGCCGGGAGCCGCTGGACCTCGGGACGGGGATGCGGATGTAGTCCTGGTTTTTCCGCAAGACTTTACGGAAACCCCTCGCCAAATGTGTCGGCTGGCTGTCGTCTGGCTTGTCGTCAACCTGACCGCCACTGGGCGTGACCGGAGAGGGGTGTGGCCGCCCGGTGGGCGTGGTCTGGGGGCGTGGTCTGTCATCTATCGTCACCATCACATGGTAGCCACCGTTGGGTCTGTCATCTTCTCGTTCGTCCAGAAGATGAGATGCTTCCATCGCTCATACACTACAACTAACACAAAATTTAATATTAAATATACAATATATAAACATTTAAAACTATTGTCACATGATCTCAATTTATGTCGCATGTTTAACTCAGTGAATGATTCGAGTATTGTCTCAAATAAACACTGTTATTTGGAATTCTCAATCAAATTTTGAGCAAAAATGTCAGTAGAAAAACATGAGTGTTGGTAAATATTTTTTTAATTGAATGCATAAAAAAAATTACAAACAAGGCATATAGTTAAAGCACTGAAGATGATAAATCCTTTGCCTCTCAACAAATAATTATACAGAACAACAAAACTTACTAAAATAATAACACAATATATAAATAAACCACTGGTTAATTAATTTTCTTACTGCTATAAATGAACCTTCTGGAGGTTTGTTTATCAAATGCAACAGTGAATACAACATCAAAAGCAAGATTATCAATGCATAAATCAAACACTTGCTGACTCCCTGTATCATACTGAACAGCCAAGTTTGATAATTTTGAAACTGCAGATTGTTGCATGTGTGAACAAACGCATAAACACATGCATGTACATGCATCTATAGGTGGGTGTGTTTATTCATTTCAGGCCACAAACGTTTAAGCAGTTTAGCGTGAATGTGTGTGTGTGTGTTTGTTTAGTTCACGGCACACCAGAACGGGCGTTTCAGTGTGAATGTGTGTGTTTGACACACCCTGAAACCTGTGACACACAGACATGTTCACCTCGCTCTTTCACATCTCTGCTGACCCTACAGCCGTCAGACCGGTTTGTGCCGTTCTCATGTGAAATGCTGATTCTCCCCCGACTGAACTGGCAAAATGATTTCCTATATATTTATTTATTTGTATGTATATATCCCTGATAGCACTCGTACATCACGGAGACGTCTGCATTACATCTGACGTATTTTTTAGAGTGTTTGCTCATCTGCGATACTACGTCTATTGGACGTTTCCTATCAGATGTCTATCAGATGTTTGCACACAGCAGATGCTTTCCAGATCTTTAACAGACGTACCTGTGCTCTCTGGGAAGGCACATCCAGTATTTGTCTACTGAATGGTGGCATTAGATGGTAAAACCACAGTATGTTACCACAGTACTGAATGATTACCATATGCATATACCGTGGTATTTCAATGAATACCACAGTTTTGCCACGGTGCATGTACAAAAACCATCATATTACAGGGAACGTTCTCAAAATGGTCTGGCAAGGTTCTTTCAAAGTTAC
>NW_015506475.1:31735-44492 GCF_001515645.1 Sinocyclocheilus grahami | reverse complement strand
CGGCTGACACAGAAGAGCGTACGCTGCTTGCGTTCAGCGGATATTCTCCAAAATGGCGCTACGGGGATGCGGAGAGACACAGAGGAGACGAATTGTTGTGTAAAGTCGTTATTTTTGTTTTCTTCGCGTACAAAATGTATTCTCGTCGCTTCATAGCGTTACGGTTGAACCACTGATGGCAGATGGACTATTCTGATGATGTCTTTCATCCTTTTCTGGACCTTGACAGTGTAAGTTACTTGATAGTCTATGGGACAGTCACAAGCCTCCCGGGTTTCATCCAAAATATCTTAAATTGTGTTCCGAAGACGAACGAAGCTTTTACGGGTTTGGAACGACATGGGGGTAAGTGATTAATGACAACATTTTCATTTTGGGGTGGAGTAACCCTTTAAAGCAGAATTCATAATGTTTAGCTTTTGGTCCAACTTAGTAAGAAAAACTACTAGTTAGCTTTTATTTCAGCTGCTTCAAAGATGACGTATAAAGAAACAAAATGCCAAAGCTACTTGAAGTCAAAAGTTGCGAAAAAGCCATGCTTAGGGAAAGCACACAGAATAAATGCTTCTTCTGTTTAAAATGCTAAAATATTTTAATGTTTCGATCTCTAATTTCTTTTTTCTATTTTACTATGATTTGTTACTATTAATGTTAAAGGGTTAGTTCACCCAAAAATGAAACCTCTGTCATTAGTTACTCACCCTCATGTCGTTCCAAACCCGTAAGACCTCGGAACACAAATTAAGATATTTTTGATGAATTCTGAGCGCTCTCTGACCCTCCCATAGACAGCAAGGTAACTACCACAATCAACGTCCAGAAACGTAGCAAGGAGATCGTTAAAATAATCCATGTGACATCAGGGGTTCAACCGTAATTTTACAAAGCTACGAGAATACTTTTTGTACGCAAAGAAAACAAAAATAATGACTTTATTCAACAATTCGTCTCCTCCGCGTCACCCTATAGCGCCATTTTGGAGAATATCAGCTGAACGCAAACAACGTATGCTATTCTGTGTCAGCTGCGTCACGCGAATACGTTTTCTACGTTGTTTATGCTTTGATTTGAATGAAAACAACGTGACGCAGCTGACACAGAATAGCATATGCTGTTTATGTTCAGTGGTAGTTACCTTGCTGTCTATGGGAGGCTCAGAGAGCTCTTAGAATTCATCAGAAATATCTTAATTTGTGTTCCGAAGATGAACAGAGGTCTTGCGGGTTTGGAACGACATGAGGGTGAATAATTAATGACAGAATTTAAATTTTTGGGTTAATTATCCCTTTAAAAGTCTACTGTTTTTTATGGAAGCCCATTTCCGCCACAGAATAAAAGAATAAAAAATTATCTCAAAATTCTGAAGAAAAAAGTCAAAATTATGAGGTATAAACTCACAATTCTAAAGGAAAAAAGTCTGAATTATGTGATATAAAGTCAGAATTCTAACATTTTTCCCTCACGGTTTCGAATTTACATCTCTCTGGGTTTTTTTTTTTCTGCCACGGAAAAAAAAAAGTTTGACTTATCTCACATTTCTAACTTTCCTTATCACAATTCTGAGTTAATATCCTGCAATTCTGACTTTTTTCAGATCTTGTCAGATTTGCGTGATTTAAAGTCGCAATTAACTTTATTTAATCATTTTTTTCCATGGTGGAAACAAGCTTCCATAGTTGTTTTTTTTACCTGATTTTGTTATTTGTTCATTTTTCATAGTGTGTTTTTACTCTACAGTAGTCAACATTTGAAGTGGATCAAAACCTTTCATCAAAATGCGTTCTTGTCTTAGGACAACTTTGATGCATTTTTTTGATCCACTTCAAATGTTGACTAAGTATTGAATCCAATTAGGGTGAGTTTGACCTGCACCATTAAGATAGTTCCCAGGTTTTTAACATAGGTGAATATGTATTATTAATCGTGTCATCACACAGCTGACTCTCAGCAAATTTGCAAACTTCCACATGAGTTTCCATGCAAGAATATGGAATGGAAGTTAAACAAAGCCGTTTTTAATAAGCTTTTACCTGGTTGTTGGCTATGGTGTGGTACCAGTAGAAGAGGCGTGAGGTGATGAAATACGCCACCACTACGTCCACGCTGTAATGCTCATGCGCCATCAGGATACAGACCACGCCCACCACGCTTAGCAACCAGCAGATCACATGATAGCAACGCCACACCAACGAGCGGGGCGAGTCTACCACACAAAACAACTCACTTCAAAACATAACCAATCCTTAACTGGGTTAAAAAGAACAACAGTGGGAATGCAAGTGGACTGAGAGCCGATGGAAATGATGATGATGATGATGGTTTCCTCATACTCACATTCCTGGATGAAGAGGAAGGTGAGGGTCAGCATGACCGTGTGGCCGCTGTATAGGAAGTCTCCACACATGAGATGAGAGGCAGTGATGGACAAACCTGCTCCAGACACCAGCTGCAAAACACGCTCGATCTTGCCGTGAGAATCACCGTAGAGCTACAGACAGAAGCCGACCAAACATAAAAGAGGCATGAGATAGAAACACCAAAGCTTCCCACGAATGCATGCTGCAATTCGGCATTGCACGCAGAAAACACAACACAAATACATCATAGCTAATTCATCTCACAAATTAAAATGACTTATTTCTCGCAATTGCAATTCAGACTTTTTCTTTTTTTTTTGAGAGCTGCGAGTTTACATCTTGCTGTTGCAAGTTACTATAGGATGCAATTGGGAGTTTATGACTTGGAATTGTGAGAGAAACTCGCAATTCAAACCTTTTTCTCACAATTCCAAGTCATAAACTATCTCATAAACTATATCTTTCAATTTTACGTTTTTAACTCAGTTCTGATAAAATTGCAAGTTATTAAATCCAAGATGTAAACCCAATTCTGATAAAAAAAAATTAAAAAAAAAAGACAGAATTGCAAGATATTTTTTTATATCCCCATATTGTGAGATAAAAACGTACAATTAGCCTTTTTTATATGTTTATTCAGTGGCAGAAATAAGCTTTCATATGTGATCATAAACTATAATTTAATGCAGAAATAAATGCTCTGCATCGAAAATATATATATAAACACACTAGGACTTTTTTTTGCAGCATTTACTTTACAGCCATTTTATTGGTTAATTCAAAGAGCACTAAAGACAGGTTACACTCACAGTATGGATGGATGAATAATTATGAGACGCTAGTGAGTCATCTATGCCATATAAATTGAGAAAGCGTCACATCCTGATGAAGATTTTAAACTCAGAAGATGAAAATAACTCTAAAAGCTCAAAATTAAACATTGCGTCCTATGCTGTGCAAAAAACACCCCGGTTAAAAGCTCAGAAAGTGTTTTATGTGTATGTTAAGCCCTTATATCTTGATTTTCTGCTTGTTTTTCTCAACAGCTAATGCTGATACTAGAAAGAAGGTTGGCTGATTTACTGTACATGTTATGTAATATAAATTAACTGTATGAGTTACACGAGTTAATACGAGTTATTTTTAGTGCTGTCAAATGATTAATCGCATCCAAAATAAGTTTTTGTTTGCATAATATCTGTGTGTTCTGTGTATATTAATTATGTATATATAAATACACACACATACAGTATAGATTTTGAAAATATTGACATGTATTTACAATACTGATATATACAATACTTGAATATTTATATTCATATAATTTATATTATAAATAAATATATTTATTATATAAAAATAAAATTTTTCCGAAATATATACATGCATTTGTGTGTATTTATATATGCATAATAAATATACACGAAACACATATTATGCAAACAAAAACTTTTATTTTGGATGCGATTAATCGTTTGACAGCACTAGTTATTTTACGTAAAATGTTAGTTAAAATTTATTTGAAAATTTTGGGAAATTGTGTGCATTAACCATGCAGTAGCAATCATCTCAAAATGTCAAAATATCAGCCAATATTGGTGAAATTACCATAATTTTGCACAAGTGCAAAGGGCATCTTTTCAGTTTACGTACAATATAGTGAAATAATAAAATTTGACACTGATATGCGTTTGATTGCATTTATTTTGAATGTACTAAACTTGTATAAAGATGCATTACATCAGTATTGCATGACTTTTATTTGCACACTGCATGATAGTTCACTCATTCATATGTGTTTGTGTTCACTGAGCGGCACTCACCTTCGGGGCGCAGTGCATGTGCATGCTGGGAACAGGAAGAGTTGTGATGTACATGGTCACCATACGGTACAAATACAACATTCCCTGCAGGAAGAAAAACCTTCGGCCCACGATGGCTCTGTCAAAACAACGGGAGGAGGAGGAATCATGGGATTGAGTGAGTATAATGAGCTTATATTTGCAACTGAAAAGCTTTTTTATTTAACTTGCACCAAGACATAGGGCTGCACGACTGGGGGAAACAATCTAATTGTGATTGATCTGACTGACTGAAAAACTGCAACTGCGATTTAAAATGAAACTTTAAATTACAGCGTGTTTGTAGGGCTGTGTCGTGACTGATACACACACTACTGGTCAGAAGTTTATAATAATTAACATTGTATAAGTCTCTTCTGCTCACTAAGGCTGCATTTATTTATTTGTGTTTGCATACAAAAATACAGTAATATTTTGAAATATCATTACAGTTTAAAATACCTGTTTTCTGCTTTAATCTCTGTTAAACTGTAATGTATTTCTGTGATGTGCAGCTGTATTTTCAGCATCATTCCTCCAGTCTTCAGTGTCACATGATCTTCAGAAATCAGTATAATATGCTGATCGAGAAACATTTCTGATTATTATCAATGTTGAACACAGTTGTGCTGCACAATATTTTTGTGGTAATGATGCTGAAAATTCAGTTTTGCATCAAAGGAATAAATTACATATTCACACATTTTAAATTGCCATAATATTCCTATATAATATTAATAATAAAGCCTCTCTTTTGGTGACAACATCCGGTTTCTAAGTGCTTCTCATTACAAGTTTGTGAAGATGTTTGGCGCACGTTGCGTTTCTAAATGTACGTTCAGACTCAGATGCAGATTGAGTTTATGCAAAGCAGCATTTACTGTGAACCGAGATACTAAAAGCACTGGATCATGAGCTGCTCAAGTGTAAATGAACACAATGACGCACTGAAATGTTAGCATCTGAACAGCTGAGTACGGAAAAAAATCGTGGTGCTCATCAACTGTTCGGATACCAACATTTTTCAAAATATCTTCTTTTGTGCTCAACTGAAGACAGAACAAGTGGAGGGTGAGTAAATGATGACAGAATTTTCATTCTGGAAGTGAACTACTCCTTTAATTAAGTTGATAACTGCACCAAGCCATATTACGATTTAAGTTTTATTTCGATTAATCATGCAGCCCAAGTTCCCAGAGAGCACAGGTACGTCTGCAAGACGTCTGTTAAAGATCTCTTCATCTGGAAAGCATCAAACATCTTATAGACGTCTTTAAGATGTCAGTTTTACATTCATTCTAAAACATAAACATCTTAAAGACATCTTCTAAACGTCTATTTGACATCTGATAGGAAACGTCCTATAGGCGTATAGCAGATGAGCACACACTCTAAAAAATACGTCTCGCAGATGTAATGCAGACGTCTAATAGACGTCTCCGTGATGGATGTGTGCTATCAGGGTTGGACTCTCACTAAATGCTCACCTGTGCTTGAGGAAGAGCCACTGGATGAACCACAGAGCCACCAGGATCATCCCGTTCACCTCGGTGACGGAAAACGCCCACTCCACACGCGGCACATAATCGAAGAACTTGTCCGGTAACGGCGGGCTGACGGACTTATCCGGGACTCTCTCGTGGACGACGGTGATCATGACGGTAGTAAGGACGAGGTTAAATCCGGCCCAGATGAAGGCAATTCCCGTCTTCCACCATTCCGAAGGCAGCCGGGAGCCGCTGGACCTCGGGACGGGGATGCGGATGTAGTCCTGGTTTTTCCGCAAGACTTTACGGAAACCCCTCGCCAAATGTGTCGGCTGGCTGTCGTCTGGCTTGTCGTCAACCTGACCGCCACTGGGCGTGACCGGAGAGGGGTGTGGCCGCCCGGTGGGCGTGGTCTGGGGGCGTGGTCTGTCATCTATCGTCACCATCACATGGTAGCCACCGTTGGGTCTGTCATCTTCTCGTTCGTCCAGAAGATGAGATGCTTCCATCGCTCATACACTACAACTAACACAAAATTTAATATTAAATATACAATATATAAACATTTAAAACTATTGTCACATGATCTCAATTTATGTCGCATGTTTAACTCAGTGAATGATTCGAGTATTGTCTCAAATAAACACTGTTATTTGGAATTCTCAATCAAATTTTGAGCAAAAATGTCAGTAGAAAAACATGAGTGTTGGTAAATATTTTTTTAATTGAATGCATAAAAAAAATTACAAACAAGGCATATAGTTAAAGCACTGAAGATGATAAATCCTTTGCCTCTCAACAAATAATTATACAGAACAACAAAACTTACTAAAATAATAACACAATATATAAATAAACCACTGGTTAATTAATTTTCTTACTGCTATAAATGAACCTTCTGGAGGTTTGTTTATCAAATGCAACAGTGAATACAACATCAAAAGCAAGATTATCAATGCATAAATCAAACACTTGCTGACTCCCTGTATCATACTGAACAGCCAAGTTTGATCATTTTGAAACTGCAGATTGTTGCATGTGTGAACAAACGCATAAACACATGCATGTACATGCATCTATAGGTGGGTGTGTTTATTCATTTCAGGCCACAAACGTTTAGGCAGTTTAGCGTGAATGTGTGTGTGTGTGTTTGTTTAGTTCACGGCACACCAGAACGGGCGTTTCAGTGTGAATGTGTGTGTTTGACACACCCTGAAACCTGTGACACACAGACATGTTCACCTCGCTCTTTCACATCTCTGCTGACCCTACAGCCGTCAGACCGGTTTGTGCCGTTCTCATGTGAAATGCTGATTCTCCCCCGACTGAACTGGCAAAATGATTTCCTATATATTTATTTATTTGTATGTATATATCCCTGATAGCACTCGTACATCACGGAGACGTCTGCATTACATCTGACGTATTTTTTAGAGTGTTTGCTCATCTGCGATACTACGTCTATTGGACGTTTCCTATCAGATGTCTATCAGATGTTTGCACACAGCAGATGCTTTCCAGATCTTTAACAGACGTACCTGTGCTCTCTGGGAAGGCACATCCAGTATTTGTCTACTGAATGGTGGCATTAGATGGTAAAACCACAGTATGTTACCACAGTACTGAATGATTACCATATGCATATACCGTGGTATTTCAATGAATACCACAGTTTTGCCACGGTGCATGTACAAAAACCATCATATTACAGGGAACGTTCTCAAAATGGTCTGGCAAGGTTCTTTCAAAGTTACTCTTCCCAGGTAGCACAGGTCCATCTGCAAGACGTCTGTTAAAGATCTGGAAAGCATCTGCTGTGTGCAAACATCTGATAGACGTCTCTATGATGAACATAACATCTTATGGACATCTTCTAAACGTCTGTTTGACATCTGATAGGAAACGTCCTATAGACGTATTATTGCAGATGAGCAAACACTAAAAAATACGTCTTGCAGACGTCTAATAGACGTCTCCGTGATGTACGAGTGCTATCAGGGTCGTCTAACATATTTTAAATGTTACCTTTTGTTTTTGAGAACATTCAAACGTTCGCAAATGACGAAATGGAATGGCATAACCAGGAAAAAAACGGATGTTTTGAACGATCATAGAACATAATGTTTTCATAACTTATTGTGAACGTTAGCGAAAAACAATAACAATGTTTTACACAGTGAGTCAAACATCCTGTGACTTTCACAAGACCGCACTGATATAATGTATCGTATTTTGTCAGCTGGGATGATACATTATATCAGTGCGGTCTTGTGAAAGTCACAGGATGTTTGACTCACTGTGTGTAAATGTTTGACAGTGAATCTGATCTGACAGCATTGCTGAGCTGCCGCGGAGGTCATCGACCTCTCACCTGTGCGCCTCCAGACCTTCAAACATCCAGAACCACCCGGATCCTAATGGAATAATGATCGATCAGCGCGCGGCTGCCGGTAAAACCCATCTCGAGATCCCGAAATAAACACAATCACCGCCTCAAAACGTATTAGACATCAAAAAGCGCACCTGATCCATTCCAGGTAGGAAGCTCACTAGTCTCTGTAACTTTCTTTGCAGAAAGGAATCTCAACCACATCAGACCGGATCTCTCAAGAACCTTCTATCAATTTTTTTTATCATGTTTACAAACGCTTAGCTACAATAAAGTCAGTTCATACGCAAAAGAGAAAGAACCTGTTTATTTACCTGCTGAAAGTTCAAATCTTCACACCGTGTGAGTAAAACACCGTTGAGTTGTCAAATTACATGCATGAGTTAAAAAAAAAAGAAAGAAGAGATGTAAAGAAGGCGATTTACCTGTTTAACAGAGTGCATGCTCCGGAAGAAAGACTTAAACGATGTGCTTGGGAGGCGGGGCTATAGTCTCCGCCCACACCCGCGGCCACGCCCACCTGCGCTCATAGACACGCCCACTCCGAGCAGCGTTGAGTCAGAGCACATCAAACACGTGTTTCTACAGAAATGCAAAAACTGAACCCTAAACTTATAAAAGCGATCAGCTTTTACAATATTCAACGTATTTGAATATTAACTTGATTACGCTTTACCATAAGTTATCCTCTCTGTTTTCTTGAAATGCAAGCACATTTCCATAAACATCATAAATATTAACTGTATGTTATATTAGTATATATTATTTAATAAATAGGAATATTCTGTTGTATTAATTTATCACACAAATTCTATATTACATGATGTACAATAAAAACATCTACAACCTCTTGATGTTCTTGTATTCATGAATGCAAATAAATTTCCATAAACACGTTTTAATTCATTATATATTACATATTATGTTATATTAATTATATGATATACAATAATATATAATCTAAAACCTCTCTATATTACATGTTTGCTTGTACTCACGAAAATGCAAATACATTTCCATAATCATATATATATATTAATTGTATTTATTTGTTATATGTATATTATTTTGTATTAAATATTATGTTTTATATATGATATATACTTATATTATATATATAATGTATAAATAATGCAAACAAAAAAAATATGAGTATAAATTGAGTTAATTCTATTGAATATTCTATGCGATCTTGATCATTGGTACTATGTGTCCACAATGTTTAATTATCGGTCGAGTCGTAAATCCGCTTTAGTTGCTGAATCAGTGGAGGATGATGATGATGCAGACATGTGATGAATAATGTCTGTCATGTTTCTGAGTGTTGTATCTGCTGTTGGTCAGTAGAGGGTGCAACAAGCTGCTCAAACCTGCTTCAACTCTATTATCATGTGGTCAAGTCTCGAAATGCTTTGGTTTCTGCAGTATGTTTGAATCTTGAGTCTCAGCTCTTTCTGACTAATATTCCCGTTTGGTTTTTTTTGTGCTTTGTTTATGCAGAGCATCGAGGCCTTTGGTAGTTTTTAATAATTTATTTGTGAGATTTTGATGTCACACATAAATGAAGCTCGTCTGTTATTTGATCCCGCCGTTGCTGACACTCGGGGCCCGACAGAGGCCCTTCCCACGGACCTCAAAGGCCACGCCCTTATATGTGGCCACGCCCTTCGCATCTGTGCACAGGTCGGGCTGTAAACGCTCCCAGATCCGCTGTTTGGGATTCAGCTCTTTCTCAGGTTCACCTGCCACATCAGACACAATCCTGTTACAAGTCGATGAAGCGGAAATGAGTCAGATGTTCTGGCGAGCGCCTCTTACCGGGGTAACTCTGAAAAGTGACTCTGTCGCCGGGCTGAGCGGCAGTGGGCGGAGTTAAGGGTTCCATTCTCTCTTGATTGACAGCGCAGAGGAGGCGGGCCTGCGACTGAACGCCTCGGACCTTGACTGGCTTCACGTTACACAACAACACCACCAGACACCCCACCAGCTGCACACACATAATCATACAATCATACTGAGTCGAGGGCTAGAGTCATATATAAAAGAAACTAATACTCTTATTGATCAAGGACGCATTAAATTCATCCAAAGTGCCAGTAAAGGCATTAATAACGTGACAAAAGATTTCTATTTCAAATAAATGCTGCTCTTTTGAACTTTCTATTCATCTGTGAATCCTGAAAAATAAAATGCATCAGTTTCCACAAACATATGAACTGTTTCAACATTGATAATAATGTTTCTTGAGCAGCAGATCAGCATATTATACTGATTTCTGAAGATCATGTGACACTGAAGACTGGAGTAATGATGCTGAAAATACAGCTGCGCATCACAGAAATACATTACACTTTAACAGATATTCACATAGAAAACTGCTGTTTTAAAATCTAATAATATTTCACAGTTTTTACTGCATTTTTGATCAAATAAATGCAGCCTTGCTGAGCAGAAGTGACTACTTTAAAAAACATTAATAATCATAATCTTACCCTAACCTTTTATGTGGTTGTGTATATTTTTTGACCAATACTGTCCTATATATATATATATATATATATAAATAATCAAGAATAGAAAATATTTGCAGTTCCGACTGTATTAATATTTAAGTTAAAGGGTTTATTTGGAAAATATACACATTTACAATATGCTTACAATTTATTTTGTCTAATAAATAAAATACAATAATATTATTTTATTGTAAGGGATTTATGGACCTTTACATTTTTGTTATGTAGTCAGCAGCTGTTTATATTCACCATATCAGACATTTATTTATTCATTTAGTAGGTTTTGAGTATATATTGGAGATTAAAAAAAAAGGTCTACAAGATTTACAAGTTCTTCTTATCTCAGTTTTTGAAAGGTTTGTTAATGCGATTGAGGGGTGTGTCTAACCTGTTCTGGAGGCATGTGATTGGTCAGTCCGCTGACCACGGTTCTGGGGGCGGGGTCTCCTAGCTCCACCTCCTGGATGTGCAGTGATGCTGAATCTGGATGTTTCCGGACGTCCAGAATCCGGCCGACCCGCAGGTCCAGACGGGACACGTCGGGCTTTGGCTCTCGCATCAGAGCGCACACAGAATCAGAACTGTTCAGACACACAGCATCCAAACCTGAGACACAAACACGACTCTCGTGAGCCGACACGCAGATCTCTGAGTGCAAATGATTCATGAATAATAACTACCACAGCTTACTCAGATTCACATTCAAATTATAACCATATAATGCCAAACTTACTGTAATGTGGCTTGTAGAAGCGCACACAGAATCAGAACTGTTCAGACACACAGCATCCAAACCTGAGACACAAACACGACTCTCGTGAGCCGACACGCAGATCTCTGAGTGCAAATGATTCATGAATAACACTACCACAGCTTACTCAGATTCACATTCAAATTATAACCATATAATGCCAAACTTACTGTAATGTGGCTTGTAGTAAATACAAGCCTGTGAGCACAACCCTCATTTATCACCATCAAGACTGTATTTCAGACACAATTTCATAATAATTATACTCCATTTTACATATTAAACAATAAAAGTCCTTTAGCTTATTTTGAAACACTTTTTGCATAATAAGCGTCACATCCATTGCTAAATTTAATCTATATAAGATACAAAAACAAAACTTACCCATACTTGTGCATAACTGAAATTAATATGAAAGTATTTTCATTAAAATGTATTTTCATAAATTGATAAAAAGGTGTTTTATACATGACTGAAAATTATTCTTTTCATTAATTAACACAAAAGAAATTCATCATATATATATAGTATTTTCTGTATATTTTATATATATTATGTTTTCACATTTTATTTATAATATAATATAATATAATATTGTGTATCTGTAAAATTGTGGAATAGCTGTGACGGAGAATGAAAAATGTGATTTTCAAAAAACAAAAGTTTTAAAAATAAGATAATGAACAACTATAACTCAAAATTAATATAAAATCATTTTATACTTATTTATGAAAGGTGTATATTTCAGTCATATATATGAAATACATTAATTAATGAAAGGCGTAATTTTCAGTTATAAATATGAAATATTTTTTTATTAATTTACAAAAATATTTATTTTCATATATAAATATATATATATATATATATATCCACACACACTATACAGTGTACTATATATATATAATACTATAATCTATATGTAGTATACTATATACTATGTCTGTATGTGTGTGAGTGCGTATGTGTGTGAGTGTGTGTGTGAGAGTATGTGCGTGAGTGATTGTGTGTGCGTGCATGCGTGTGCCTGCGTGCGTGCGTGCGTGTGTGTGAGTGAGTGTGTGTGCGTGTGTGTGCGTGCATGCGTGTGAGTGCGTGTGTGTGTGAGTGTGTGTGTGAGAGTGTGTGCGTGTGTGTGTGTGAGAGCGTGTGTGCGTGTGTGTGAGAGCGTGTGTGTGAGAGTGTGTGTGTGTGTGTGTGAGAGTGTGTGCGTGTGTGTGTGTGAGAGCGTGTGTGCGAGAGTGTGTGTGAGAGAGTGTGTGTGATAGTGTGTGAGAGTGTGTGTGTGTATATGAGAGTGAGTGTGTGTGTGTATGTGAGTGCGTGTGTGTGTGTGAGTGAGTGTGTGCATGTGTGTGTATGTGAGAGCGTGTGTGTGTGTGAGGGAGTGTGTGTATGAGAGTGTGTGTGTGTGTGTGA
>NW_015506475.1:29544-30791 GCF_001515645.1 Sinocyclocheilus grahami | reverse complement strand
TGTGTGTGTGTGTGTGTGTGTGTGAGTGAGTGAGTGAGTGTGCGTTTGTGTGTGTGTGTGTGAGCGTGCGTGTGTGAGTGTGCGTTTGTGTGTGTGTGTGTGTGTGAGGATGCATGCATGCGTGCGTGTGTGTGCGCGTGCGTGCGTGTGTGTGCGTGTGTGAGTGTGTGTGCGTGCGTGTGTGTGTGTGAGTGAGTGAGTGTGTGTGCGTGAGTGAGTGAGTGAGTGAGTGTGTGTGCGTGAGTGAGTGAGTGAGTGAGTGTGTGTGCGTGAGTGAGTGAGTGAGTGAGTGTGTGTGCGTGAGTGAGTGAGTGAGTGAGTGTGTGTGCGTGAGTGAGTGAGTGAGTGAGTGTGTGTGCGTGAGTGAGTGAGTGAGTGAGTGTGTGTGCGTGAGTGAGTGAGTGAGTGAGTGTGTGTGCGTGAGTGAGTGAGTGAGTGAGTGTGTGTGCGTGCGTGTGTGTGTGTGAGTGTGTGTGCCTGTGTGCGTGCGTGCGTGTGTGTGAGTGAGTGTGTGTGCGTGAGTGCGTGTGTGTGAGTGAGTGTGTGTGCGTGCGTGTGTGTGAGAGAGTTTGTGCGTGTGTGTGAGAGCGTTTGTGCGAGAGTGTGTGTGCGAGAGTGTGTGTGTGAGAGTGTGTGTGCGTGTGTGTGAGAGCGTTTGTGCGAGAGTGTGTGTGCGAGAGTGTGTGTGTGAGAGTGTGTGTGCGTGTGTGTGAGAGCGTTTGTGCGAGAGTGTGTGTGCGAGAGTGTGTGTGTGAGAGTGTGTGTGCGTGTGTGTGAGAGCGTTTGTGCGAGAGTGTGTGTGCGAGAGTGTGTGTGTGAGAGTGTGTGTGCGTGTGTGTGAGAGCGTTTGTGCGAGAGTGTGTGTGCGAGAGTGTGTGTGTGAGAGTGTGTGTGCGTGTGTGTGAGAGCGTTTGTGCGAGAGTGTGTGTGCGAGAGTGTGTGTGTGAGAGTGTGTGTGCGTGTGTGTGTGAGTGAGTGAGTGTGCGTGCGTGCGTTTGTGTGCGTGCATGCGTTTGAGTGCGTGTGTGTGTTAGAGTATGTGCGTGAGTGATTGTGTGTGCGTGTGCGTGCGTGCGTGCGTGTGTGTGAGTGAGTGTGTGCGAGTGTGTGTGCCTGTGTGCGTGCGTGTGTGTGAGTGAGTGTGTGTGCGTGCGTGTGTGAGCGTGTGTGTGCGTGTGTGTGTGAGAGCGTGTGTGAGGGCGCGTGGGAGTGTGAGTGTGTGTGTGTGTGTGTGTGTGTGTGTGTGT
>NW_015506475.1:15134-25134 GCF_001515645.1 Sinocyclocheilus grahami | reverse complement strand
AATAGAATATACGCTCTGTACAGTATAAAAACCATTACGACTATGGGATGTCCCCATAAAACATGGACACACAACATGTGTGTGTGTGTGTGTGTGTGTGTGTATTATGAGTGTGTGTGTGTGTATTATGAGTGTATGTGTGTGTTAGTGTGTGTGTGTATTTGTTTGTATATTATGTGTGTGTGTGTGCGTGCGTGCGTGTGTGTGTGTGTGAGAGAGAGAGAGAGAGAGAGTCTCACTGGCTTTATCCTTCAGGAACAGGACCTGCTGTGTGAGATACTCCATCGTCTGATCCTCAGGATCTGATCTGGATCCACGAGGTCTGTTATGAGACATCTGCACCTGAGACACAGAGTGAATTCATTCATAATTACGTCTGGCATGTGTGTGTGTGTGTGTGTGTGTGTGTGTGTGTATTATGAGTGTGAGTGTGAGTGTGTGTTTGTGTGTATTTGCGTGTGTGTGTGTATTTATGAGTATGTGTGTGTGTGTGCGTGTGTTCTGAGGAGAGTTTAGCAGCTGCCTACAACCCTCCACCCCCACACACTATAAATACACACACTCACTCACACACACATACTCATAAATACACACACACGCACACGCAAATACACACACTCATAAATACACACACACACACACGCAAATACACACACTCATAAACACACACACACACATAATACACACACACACTCAAACACCTCTTGGTCACTGCGGAGTGCCACTGACAAATGAGGTCAGGCCAGAAGAGAGAGACACACACGAAAACACACACTCACAAACACACACACACACATAATACACACACACACTCACACACACACACACACACACACACACACACAAACAAACAAACACACACTCACACTCATAAATACACACACTCACACTCACACACACACACTCATAATGCACACACACAAACACACACACTCACTCACACACACACACACACACACAGACACACACACACACACACACAGACACACACACACACACACACAGACACACACACACACACACACAGACACACACACACACACACACAGACACACACACACACACACACAGACACACACACACACACACACAGACACACACACACACACACACAGACACACACACACACACACACAGACACACACACACACACACACAGACACACACACACACACACACAGACACACACACACACACACACAGACACACACACACACACACACAGACACACACACACACACACACAGACACACACACACACACACACAGACACACACACACACACACACAGATACACACACACACACACACACTCACACTCATAAATACACACACACACACACATACACACACACACACACACACACACACACACACACACACTCACACTTACTCAAGCCACAAGATCACCTCTCTCTTCACATTACCAGGTTAATACATGAACACACATGCATACGTGAGCCTACAGCAGTTATTTTACTATTATTTATAAATGATTTTAGTATTCATTAATATTTTTAATGAGCTATTTTATATTTTCAGTTTTCAGCTTTTGTCATTTTTATTAGGTTTTTATATTTCAATTTTATTTCATTTAGTTGAAAGTAACATTTTGTTTTGTTTTTAAGATACATTTTTTCACCTAATGTTTATATTTAACTTACTTTCACTTTCTTTTAACATTTTGAACTAGCTTTTGTTTTTAATAAACAAATATTATGTTGAATAGTTTTAGTTAATTATAGCAATACTGGAGTGCAGACACTGAGCTGAACAATCCACAGACACAGCATTCAGATCTTCTGTCAAAGCTTTGGAACATTGTTGTACATTATGCACAAATATAAGTACAGTACACAAATTCAACTATTAAAGTGGGAGTGTTGAGCAACAAAAACTTTTACCGTAATAAGCTTCTTTACAATAAGGCTCCATTTGTTAACATTAATTAGCTATATTTGGTAATATGAACTAACATTGAGAAATGTCTATAAAGTCTGTGTTAATTTGAACATTTATTAATACATTATTAAAATCCAAAGTTGTATCTGTTGATATTATTCAATGCACTTGAACAAACATAAACGAATAATAGAGTTTCTGAAGGTTAAAAGATTAATAAACATTTGCATGAACTAAATACTCGGCGGCTAACAAAGATATTTCTAAGAACGTTTTGCTATTAAGTTATGAAAGCGTTATTTCCTGAACGTTAAACGTGCCGTTACTTTATTATATGAACGTTACGGGAACATTACATTTTATCGTTTTTATTTATGGTAACGTTACTCTTTTAATATTCTCTGAACGTTCTGAAACTAGTAACATTTTTTAAAAAAGAACGTCCAACTAAAACGATTCAGAAGAAAAACGTTCCATGAACACTGCATTACTCATGCACACACGAGTAAACTTTGTAACTTTGAACTGAACGTTACACGCTTGTTTATAACTTCTGGGAATGTTAAAGTGTTACTCGTCTAAGAGCTCTACTTGCATATATACATTATTATTCCAAGTCATAATAGTACATATATAAGAGAATAAATATTCACCTGCTGAGCGAGCGTGTGTTCTGTGTTTCAGGAGCAGAAAGGAAAGGACTGAAGAGTGTGTGTGTGTGTGTGTGTGTGTGTGTGTGTGTGTGTGTGTGTGTGTGTGAGTGTGTGTGTGTCTCTGTTTCGGTCTGTCAGCATTCCTGATGTGAAATGTTCAGACACATATGTACATGTGTAGGATCATATTCTCCTGAGCTGGGCTGCTTCGTCTCTCTCTCCGAACAGGTGTCAGCCTGCGAGTGTTTGTGTGAAAGTCTGCAGTTTATTCTGGTGTTACTCTGGACGGAGGGGCGGGCTGTGGGCGGGGCCGGGGGCGGGGCTACGTGTCACACTCGCACATGACCGCGTTAAAAATCTTACAACTGTGTCAAAGCAGAAGGAAAAAAAAACATTTAAACATATGGAGCACAAAAAAAAGTAGTGTTTTAAATTTCAACATTAAAAGTTTTAATCTCGTGCTGGCGTCCACATAAATTAAAAACAAAAATAAATAATATAATAATATAGAAGCCATGAACAAAAGGGTTGGAGATAGTCCTCACCAGTGCTGGGGAAAGTTACTTTTAAAAGTAATGCATTACAATATTGCGTTACTCCCTAAAAAAGTAACTAATTACGTTACTTAGTTACTTTTTATGGAAAGTGCGTAATATTACTTTTGCGTTACTTTCGTGTTACATTTTAAATATGAGCAGGGCTTGATTGCTTTTAATATAAGAGTGTGTGTGTGTGTGTGTGTGTGAGTGAGTGAGTGAGTGAGTGTGTGTGTGAGCATGAGTGAGTGAGTGAGTGTGCGTGCGTGCGTGTGTGTGTGAGTGAGTGTGCGTGCGTGCGTGCGTGTGTGTGTGTGTGAGTGCGTGTGTGTGTGTGTGAGTGTGAGTGAGTGCGTGTGTGTGTGTGAGTGAGTGTGCGTGCGTGCGTGTGTGTGTGAGTGCGTGTGTGTGTGAGTGAGTGAGTGTGTGTGTGTGTGAGTGAGTGTGCGTGCGTGCAAAAACATGAATCTATCTTATATTCCAATGAAAATTAAACAAACCCTTTAATTTTTGTGCATTCAAAATGCTACACAACAGAAGTTTACTGTGTAACGAGCAATGCCAGGGAATGTCAAATACTGAATGAACAAATCAAATGCAATTCAGTACACTTCAATCAAACCGCGATATGGACTAGTGTATGCGAATATTAAATGGCAAAAATACTATTTAGCTACTACAGACGACAACCGCGAGCATTGCGCGAGCTTAAATAGCAAACTAGCATCTGCGCCGTTCATTCCGTCACATTCCGCGTTGCACAGTAAACTCCGTTTTTATGAATAGATTCCGGGATTCCGTCCCCATTTTCTACATCGCCCTACTTTAGCTAAGATAGGGGAGTACCATCCTCAGGAAAGTTTGAGAGCAGCACATCTAATTCTTCCACAAAGTTACCTAGCGGTCCTGGGGGTCGATAAACAACTATAAAATGGATTTTAAGAGGCTGGGTAATAGTGGCTGAATGTGATTCAAAGGAGCTGTTGATACTCAGAGATGGTAAAGGATTAAATTTCCAATCATTAGAGATAAGCAGACCAGTACCTCCACCTCTTCCAGTCAGATGGGGGGAGTGGGAAAAAGAGAGATTATTTGAGTGCTGCAGGTGTAGCATTGTCCTCTGGTTTGCTCCAAAACAGTGACAAAATTCGCATTTAGAAGATATAAGCATTCAAAGCTTGCAGTTCGTCACTTCTGCCAAAATGGCTCAACTATTTTTTTTTGACGTCACATCGTACTTCAGCTTCTCATTAAAATTTCTGTCCAATCAAATGCTCTCTAGAAGCCGAAGCCCCGCCCCCTACACTATAAATAGACGCTGAAGCCATGGCTGAAATCAGTCACTTGTTCACAGAATTAGTATTTTCTGTACAGTGAATGGCACGTAGTGCACTATATAGGGGACAGGGAACGAGGAAAAAAAGAAGTCTGGTTTGGTGCTGTGTCACGCTGTGTCATTTTATAGCAATATGGATAAGATTGTGGCTGGCATACCCTGTCAAATGCGGCTTTACGGAGCTCAACGGCTCTAGTCCAAGCTGTGATATAAACAAACGCTATTGGCTATTTTAAAAAGGGGCGGAGCTACTTGATATGTCCCGCCCTGTCTTCCTGTTTCAGTTAAAATGACGTCAACACTGAGTAACGCTGCGTGTTTCTAAGCATTTCAGGGGACCTTTAAACACACAGAACATACTGTCAATCAATGACATAAATCACACATACTTACATTTACAGTCATAACCCTTTCTATTAACGCTCGGTGTGCATTTGCATTTCTTGTGTCCGGGCTTGTCATAGCAAATAGACAAAAGCTTTTTATCTGGAAAAACAAACAAACAAACAAAAAACACACAAATGTTTAGTCTGTGATAATTTAATGCAGTATAATGTGACTTGGAAAATTACGTGATGCAAAAACAAAATCTATGTATAACGGTCATTAATACATAGATATAATTAAAATATTATTTTAATAATTATATATTCTATTTATATAATAAATATATATTACAATTATTTAATAATAAATTTAATGATATAATGTAATCTGTAAATAATTATATATATATATATATATATATAATTTATAATGAGATTCAATTTAATAATATAATTATTATATGATTAAATTTAACCCAAATATAAATTATATAGAAACAATTATATATCACTATAGATAAACTAATTCAATATTATTTATTTATTACAATTATGTATTTAAAATAGTATTAATTAATTACAAATGATAACAATTATCACTAAATAAAATTATAAATATAATTAATGCAAAATGTAACATCTCATTTTAATCTTTTTTTTTCACAGATTTTTGATTGTAAAACAACATATTATTGTCACGAATCCTGTCCATGGACTTCCGTTCAATCACCACCAGATGTCACCCTTCCATTACATTGACTCTCACACTACACAAACTGTTGCATGTCATCCCGGACTACATATCCCATCATGCATTGTACTGATTGCACACAGCACTGATTGCACACAGCTCTGATCTGAAGCGGGCAGAATGCTGAGCTAACGAGCTGTAGCTTCGCGTCAGGTGGTTCTTGCCTTCACGTCGTGCATTAAAATATTTCAATGTACAGCAAGCCGTGCATTATCCCTTATGTATTCGCTCTTTAGCAGCAGTTTTTTACTGCAATATTTAAATGGCACCCTGGTCATTCTTGGTGTACCCAAAATGGTCCCACACTACGAACAAGAATTTCTCTGCTGGAAATAAAGCTTCGCTGTTTGGTCCCTCTGTCACAGTTAATCTAATGCATGTAGTAGCCTCCGTGCCTCTGATAAGCACGTCATTTTAAGCTGGTGCACCGCTAATGTAACTTTTTTCGTTTTGCGCAAGCTGCAACAGTTCCGTTCCATGTAACAGAAACACTCAGTTTAGCGGAATCTTTATGATTAATTAACCGTGACTTTTTAAAGTGCGGTTAATCGCTGCATCCCTATTACGGAGCCTGCTTTAAGTTTCTTAGTCTAGCCTAGTCTTGCCTTGTCTGTTTCCTCGTCTTGTGATCATTGCCTGTGTACTCTGGATTGCCTCTCTCGTCTTGCCCTGTTCGGATACTGTTTACCCCTGCCTGGACCTTTGCTTTGTATCTGGATTATCCCTCTAGTCTCGTCCCTGTTGGATTACGTTCGCCGTCGACTGACCCTCGCTTGTTTACTGGACTGCTCTTGTTTTGTCTTCTTTATACCTGTTTGTCATTGCCTGACCCTCGCCTGATTTGACCACGCCCTTAAAAAAAGCTTGCAAATGGATCCGTATGTCTCACGTCTTGTTTGCCCCGTAACAGAATACTCGGCCACACGAGGATCCAGCAGCTTTTCATGTGGACATTGGCCAAGTATGGACACTGCAAAACTTTTATTAGCCTTAAAGCAGGGTACACGCCCGCTTGAAGGCTATATTCAAGAGTATCTGGATATTGCGTGTTATTCTGATCTGCCAGATTGTGTACTGATAGACTTTTTTTGTGTTAAAATGGTGGACACAACAGTGCCCCGTTATGTCACAGCTGATCTTCATGAGGCAAGTCAAGTCACAGTTTATTGTCATGAGTCAAGTCAAGTCACAGTTGATCTTCATGAGTCAAGTCTAGTCACAGCTGATCTTCATGAGGCAAGTCAAGTCACGGCTGATCTTCATGAGGCAAGTCAAGTCACGGCTGATCTTCATGAGGCAAGTCAAGTCACGGCTGATCTTCATGAGGCAAGTCAAGTCACGGCTGATCTTCATGAGGCAAGTCAAGTCACGGCTGATCTTCATGAGGCAAGTCAAGTCACGGCTGATCTTCATGAGGCAAGTCAAGTCACGGCTGATCTTCATGAGGCAAGTCAAGTCACGGCTGATCTTCATGAGGCAAGTCAAGTCACGGCTGATCTTCATGAGGCAAGTCAAGTCACGGCTGATCTTCATGAGGCAAGTCAAGTCACGGCTGATCTTCATGAGGCAAGTCAAGTCACGGCTGATCTTCATGAGGCAAGTCAAGTCACGGCTGATCTTCATGAGTCAAGTCAAGTCACGGCTGATCTTCATGAGGCAAGTCAAGTCACGGCTGATCTTCATGAGTCTAGTCAAGTCACAACTGATCATCATGAGTCAAGTCAAGTCACAGTTTATTATCATGAGTCAAGTCAAGTCACGGCTGATCTTCATGAGTCAAGTCTAGTCACAGCTGATCTTCATGAGTCTAGTAAAGTCACAACTGATCGTCATGAGTCAAGTCAAGTCACAGTTTATTGTCATGAGTCAAGTCAAGTCACGGCTGATCTTCATGAGTCAAGTCTAGTCACAGCTGATCTTCATGAGTCTAGTAAAGTCACAACTGATCGTCATGAGTCAAGTCAAAGTTGATCTTTATGAGTCAAGTCACAGTTGATCGTCATGTGTCAAGTCAAGCTGATCTTCATGAGTCAAGTCTAGTCACAGCTGATCATCCAGAGTCACGTCACATCACAGCTGATCATCCAGAGTCACGTCACATCACAGTTGATCATCCAGTCATGTCACATCACAGCTGATCATCCAGAGTCACGTCACATCACAGCTGATCATCCAGAGTCACGTCACATCACAGCTGATCAGAGCTGACAGAGTCCTGTCACGTCCTGCCTGTTGCACCCAGATCCTCAAGGACTGTACTTCAGTATCCCAGACTGGCATCCAGCGTGGAGGACCCACCACTGGTGTCGGCAAGTGCAGCTGGTATCCCTAGACCAGCACTCTTAAGCCCTCCAGTTCCTGAACTGTTTCCCCTGTCTGCAGCGCTTCCCACAATGGGGATCGCTTTATGGTGTATTTGGGCTGCGTACACCACCACTGAAACTTTAGAGATGGCGGCGGCCACTGCGATGTCTCCCGAGGTGGCGGCTAATGCTGCAGATCCTTCCGAGGTAGAGGCGCACGCTGCCATGTTCCCCAAGGCGATGGCGCCCGCTGTAGCTCCTCCAGAAGTGGCAGCTCATGCTGCAGAACCTCCCGAGGTGGCGGCTAATGCTGCAGATCCTTCCGAGGTAGAGGCGCACGCTGCCATGTTCCCCAAGGCGATGGCGCCCGCTGTAGCTCCTCCAGAAGTGGCAGCTCATGCTGCAGAACCTCCCGAGGTGGCGGCTAATGCTGCAGATCCTTCCGAGGTAGAGGCGCACGCTGCCATGTTCCCCAAGGCGATGGCGCCCGCTGTAGCTCCTCCAGAAGTGGCAGCTCATGCTGCAGAACCTCCCGAGGTGGCGGTGCTCGCCTCAGCTCCTTGCACGGTGGTGGCGCCCAGCAAAGCACCTTCATCCTGTCTTGTCACGGTCGAAGGAACCATTACTGAACTCTCCTTGTATCCCGATGGTCCTACTGTAGAACCTCCAGAGGTGGCAGCATCCACTGCACAACCTCCAGAGGTGTCAGTGGTATCCACTCATGAACTCTCGTCCTGTTCTGTTCCGGCCAAGGAGGCCATCTATGAACTCGCTACCTGTCCTTTCACGGCTATGAGGCCATCTGTGAACTCTCTGACAGTCCTGTAATGCTATGAAGGCTGTCTGTGAACTCTCTGCCTGTCCTGTCACGGCTAAGGAGGCCGCCTGCGAACTCTCTTACAGTCCTGTAATGGCTATGAAGGCCGTCTGTGAACTCTCTGCCTGTCCTGTCATGGCTATGGAGGCCGTCTGTGAACTCTTTACCTGTTCTGTTCCGGCCAAGGAGGTCGTCTGTGAACTCTCCTGTCTGTCCTGTCACGGCTATGGAGGTCGTTTATGAACTATTGTCTCATCCTGAACTGGCCAAAGAGGCCATTTGCGAACTATTGCCCTGTCTCAATCCAGCCAAAGAAGCTGTTTCTGAACTCTCTGCCTTATCTGTCACACCTGAAGATGCTGTCTGTGAACTTACTGACTGTTCTGCTGCAGCTACAAGGGCCGTTCAGGAATTCTCATCTCTGTCTGTCACTGCCATGAAAACCTTTAATGAACTTCTTGTGTTCCCTGCCTTGATTCTTGTTACCGTGAATGCACTGCCTGTCTCTCGTATCTCTGCTTTTCCTAGGTCTCAGTCTCTGCCAAGGTCTCCTGATCAATCTGGCCCTCCGTGGTGGGCTTCTGCTCTGTCTGCTCTGCCCTGGTGGGCTTCTGTCCCATCTGCTCTGGCCTGGTGGTCTTCTGCTCCTCCGTGGTGGTCTGCTTTCTGGCTCTGGTGGGCTTCTGCTCTGCCGTGGTGGTCTGCTTTCTGGCTCTGGTGGTCTTCTGCTCCGCTGTGGGGATCTTCGGTCCCATCTGCTCTGCTGCGGTGGTCCTCAGCTCCACCTGTACTGCCGGCTCCGCCCCTGGCTCACTGCTCCACCGGTCCTGCCTCAGTCCCCGGTCTCTCCACTTCCACGTGGACCTGGCCCTCCGTCCCTCCCCCTGTTCCGCCTCCGCTCCACCGTCCTCCTGAATCATAAAGTGTTCGGAGCGTCTTTAAAATAAAAGATAAAATACTAAATACTAAATTTTATATATATATATATATATATATATATATATATACTTGTCCGCTTGATCCTATTCCATCTCATCTCCTTCAAGCCATTTCTCCTGCCGTTGTACCTGCACTCACTCACATCATTAACACATCTCTTCACACTGGTGTTTTTCCCTCAGCATTTAAACAGGCTCGTATAACCCCACTTCTTAAGAAACCCACTCTTAACCCAACTCTTTTAGAGAACTACAGACCTTCTACCTTTCATTGCAAAAACACTTGAACGAGTTGTGTTCAACCAAGTCTCAGCCTTCCTCACACAGAACAACCTCCTGGACAGCAACCAATCTGGCTTCAGAAGTAGACATTCGACCGAGACTGCCTTGCTTTCAGTTGTTGAAGCCCTAAGACTGGCAAGAGCGGCTTCCAAATCT
>NW_015506475.1:12691-14188 GCF_001515645.1 Sinocyclocheilus grahami | reverse complement strand
GATACGGTGAACCACCAGATTCTCCTGTCAACCCTATTGGAAAATGGAATCTCAGGAACCGCACTCCAGTGGTTTGAGTCTTACAGATAGGTCCTTCAAGGTATCTTGGAGAGGTGAAGTATCCAAGTCGCAACATCTAGCTACTGGGGTGCCTCAGGGCTCAGTTCTTGGACCACTTCTCTTCTCTATCTCCATGGCATCACTAATCATTTACTAGTATTACTATCCTTGTGGGGACATTTTGTCCCCATAACGTGATAAATGCAGGTACACACACACACACACACACACACACACACACACACACAGAGGCAGTCAGCAGTGATGTATGTACACGTTCTGCGTGTCTCTGTAAGTATGAGATGAATGTGCTTTGACATGCATCTGATTTTACAGACAAGTTCATCCTTGCAGAAACACACACACACACAGTGCTTTACAACTATAGGACAGGAAGAGCTAAATAAACTTATCACTGCATCTAAACCAACAACATGTTTATTAGATCCTAGGTCCTCTGCTATTTTCAATATACATGTTGCCCCTTGGTAATATTACTAGAAAATACGGGATTAGTTTCCACTGTTATGCCGATGATACTCAACTATATATCTCAAAAAGACCAGATGAAACACACACACGCAGGCACGCACACACACACACACACACACAATAGAGGTTTAGAAGATGTCTTTAAGATGTTTGTGATTTAAAATGAATGTAAAACTGACATCTTAGAGACGTCTATCAGAAGTTTGCACACAACAGATGCTTTCCAGATGAAGCAATCTTTAACAGACATCTTGCAGACGTACCTGTGCTATCTGAATCTGTGAAAGCACTGCTTTATGACCTTCATCACATCTGTGGAACTAAGTTTCTTACACGTGATGCTAGCATGACATCTAGTGGACAGAAGCAGAACTGCAGTTACAACGCTTACGCGCCAGTAGAGGGCGCCGCTGAGGAGTCATTGTTCCTGGAAGACAGACGAACATACAGCAATATATGTATGTATGTATATATATATATATATATATGAAATATGCTAATTATATTCTATATGACATATATCAATTATTCTAACATATAACATATATCAATTATATATATATGAAAATATGCTAATTATATTCTATATGACATATATCAATTATTCGATATAATATAATAACATTATATTCTATATACTGCAAAATACTGCAAGTGATTATATATATATAGTGTTGTTATTTATATTTAATGCGGTGGTATTTATGTTGGCTGATTTCCTCTCAAATCCCCAAATAAAGAACCTCTGGCAGATGCGTCAAGGTTTTTGACACACACACACTCTCACACACACACACACACACACACACAAATTCCCAACCGGCCGGGATCTGCTCCACCGGGGGAAACGCCTTGTCGCCTCGGACCCGTTCTGTTTTAATTAGCCTCCCGGTGCCGCGGGTAATTACGGTAACGAGCCGCAAAATTCCTCCAAAAAAAAATACC
>NW_015506475.1:4495-12488 GCF_001515645.1 Sinocyclocheilus grahami | reverse complement strand
AATGAACCTTAATAAACCGCGAAATTCCTTAAAAAAAAAAAAACAAAACCCCTCACACAAGACGCCCGTGATTAATAACCGTCACTCAGGCGTCGGCGGGAAAAAAAGGGCGCGAGAGGAGTTGACACGCATTACCCTCCGCGCTGCGCGGCGAGACCCCGTATGTCAGCCCCCGCGCGCCTCCCGCGCTTCCACAATCATTTCCCGCCAATGATCAGGAGGTGTCCGCAACGGCGCTTCCTCACCCCCCCCGTCAGCCTCACACACACACACACACACACACACACACACCGGGAGGAGCCGTCTACCCTTCCGTCACCCATACCCGCCCCTGAGGACGGTGCGTCGTTGGCGGCGTCAATATTATTTATTATTCCCGTTAGTCTCGGTATTTAGCGCCGCAGCTGCTCAAGGTGATCGTTAAAACGGACGCGTCTCGTTGTTTTGTGGCGCGTGTTTTTTCTTGTAACGGGGATTATTGAGGCGGCATCAGCGCGCGGTGATGCTCTCCGTTAAAGCATCGTGAAGCGGCGCGAGTCTAAAGGTAAAGCAAAAAGATATGCATAAAACCTTTTGCTATTTATCTGAACTATGCTTTTTTTTCATTGTTTTAATCTAAATGTAACTGAATCTCGTGTATTTTTTTTTTCATTTTTTCTTTTTAGATGACATTAAGCTTGTTTAAACTTGGTATTCATTAAGCAATTTTGCATACATACATAAATGTATCTTTTCTGTAAATAAATGGAGCAATAAATTCAAGATGCATCATAATTTAAGAGCTGGGAGGAAACAATGAGCATTAAAAATTTACATAAATGCATAAAAAAAAACCTTTGCTGTTTATCTGAACTGCGTTTTTCTTAAATTTTTAATCTAAATTTGACTGAATCAAATTTCAGTTTTTCAGAATGAATTACGAGTCCGAAATTTCCGTATACGTTTTTTCGCATTCGTCGTCCTAAAAATTCGTCACGCACAGAAACCTTGCACACTGAGTCCGGTGTGTATTAAGGAATCCGTTGCGAAAAAAATTAGCAAAACAATTAAAAATGGAGTCTTGGTCATCTTGGTAGCGCGTCACCGCGCGTCACTCCCAGATAATCGAAAATGGGCAAAGAGTGGGAGCAGGTTGGTGAAGCCACGCCCACCTAGCTCGACGGTGGTGACAGCAGTGGCAATCCACCTGTCACTCAAGTGGCCACGCCCTTAATTATGGACCTATACAGTGCTTTGTGCAGCTAGAAGAAGTGATCATCTTGTCAGACGCCATTCTGGATTTTGGCGTTCGCTTGTACGGTGGCTCTGAATTGTCAAAACATCTCTCAAAATGCTTGCAACGGATGCGAAAAATGCAGAAAATCAAACCCGATCCGAATTTTTTTATGACGAACGAAAGTTTCGGAGGCAGTGTGTAAACGTGATTGACACAACGTGAGCTCGTATTTATTTTTTAACGTGCGAAAAATTCGGACTCAATGTGCAAGAGCCTTAAGAGTCAAATAAGATTGCGTAAACTGTAATTTTCTTATTTTCAGGGTTTTTGTTTATCGTAATTTTAGTTGTTTTGGTTCTTAGTGGACTCGTTTGATTCGTTTTGGTTCTAAAATACCATTAAGCAATTTTGTATGCATCCTTTAGGATTTGACGAAATATACGCTATTGTCTGCAAATAAATGAAAGATTTCTGAATTGCGATTCCGCTTAGTTGTAGTTCTCTGTTCACGTCCACCTCCTCTTTCCTCCACAGGACCAGTGCCGTGGATGGTTGGGTGTTAGTGCGTGTTTGTTTTGCTCTGATGGCGAACATGAGCAGTAGTGTGTGCATGGAAACCCCACACACTCATGGCCACACCCATGGCCACACCTACAACTATAACCCCACCCCCGGGCGGGACTTTCCTCTGCAGATCGACTCGTGCATGAACCCCGTGTTGGACTACAGCGCGCAGATGGAGCGATACCGCTCATTTGCCACCTTCTATAAGAACAGCACAGCCGCAGCGGCCGCTGCTGCCGCCACCCCATTTCCCCAGAACGCCAAAATCACCCGAATCGCCACGCCCCTCTTCCCCTCAGCCCGCCTATCGGCGATGCCACCCTGGCCCTGCGACAACGCCATGCTATGGGGGCGAAAGCCCACCTCGGTTAATGTTAACGGACCTCACACACATCGGACTGGCATGTCGAGGGCAGAGCCGGTGAACATGCACATGTCCGCCAAACACATTCCACAAGACTCCGCCCTCCCAATGGGCGCTGACAACTTCCTGTCGCCGCTAGCTGCGGAGCAATGCCGCGGTCTTCCCGTAACGGGGGCTGAGTGCATGAACCGACTGAAGTGCCCGCCGCCTAGTGGAGCCGGAGAGGCGGACCGAGGCGGGACATTCGGAGGGATGCCCCCGTTGGGGGGTCTGTCGCTGCCACCGGGGGTCATCGTCATGACGACGCTTCACTCTGGTGCAGGGTCGTCAGGGGTCACGATGTCAGACAGCGCATTTCAGATTGCCAACGTGGCGGCGGACTGCCAGCACAGTAGTTCGTCCTGCTCCGGCTCGCCCGCTGCTCTTAACGGAAACGCCAACGGCAGTTGCAGCAGCGCTAGCAGCAATGGTAGCGGAGCGGCCAAGCGCAAGCGTAAGCGCTGCGGCGTGTGCGCCCCCTGCAGGAGGCTCATTAACTGCGGCGTATGCAGCTCCTGTCGAAACAGAAAGACGGGTCATCAAATCTGCAAGTTCAGAAAGTGTGAAGAACTCAAGAAGAAACCAGGCAGCACGATGGAGGTGGGATTCTCACACGCACTCACACATATGCAGGGAGCTCTACTGAAGTGGGCTGTTTGATTGGCTGGGGGTTTGGAGTAGAGCCCAGTCTTGGCACGAGCGGCCATAATTAACCATCATGCATTAATGTCTGTGTGTGTGTGTGTGTTAGTTGATGGTTTGAGCCCTCTTATGCTGGAAAAATGCCCTTACACTCAAGCACACACTTTATCGCTCTAGCGCACACAGTCAGTATTGAAGGCTGAGAGATGAGGCAACATGTTGTAAGTTCTCTGTAATAATACAAAGACAGCTTAATCTATTCACAACCCGTTAACACAACTCACCAGAATCAAAATCAGACCATCACAAACCAGTCCAGTACCATCAGATCTAGTTGTGGAGAGCCCAGCGCATGTTGGCATAAAATCCACATTTCAGCTTAATCTGACCAAGAACCACCAATTTAAGATGTGATCACATCAGCCAAATTTTGCAGGTGAAAAGTTCCATAGTCTATTAATAAAAGTGTAGAGAGGTGTAGAAGTGACTTTCAAAGCAAGCATCTTTCCCACTGAAATTACCTATGATAATTTGCTGAACAATGGTAAATGTGAACGCACGTTTACACAGGAAGATTTTAAATAATAATGTTAACTACATAAGCAGACAATAATGTTCTGTTTATTCTAAGCATGCATTGCAGTTTTGTCTTCTGATGCTTGAAATGCTTGTGCTCTTTAAAGTCGGATGGATTGTTATTGGCTGTTTTTATCATTCACCACCAGGAAAAAAATATTCTGAAAGTGATTCCAACAATATCATTTCTGTGTCGATATAGTTGTGGTGCGGACTTCATTAGTTATCATCCTTGGTGTGGACAGGCTTTAAGAGTTTGTTTGGAGTCTCCCTGACACTGCATTTGGGATGTCTCCATATAATTAAAGATGTGCAGTGCTGGGGAGGGTCCAGGTAATGTTTAAGAACATTACATTTATGCATTTGGCAGACGCTTTTATCCAAAACAACTTACACTGAATTCAAAATGTACATTTTTATCAGTTCACACATTCCCTGGTAATTGAACCCAACACCTTGATGTCGCCAATGCCATGCTCTAATGTTTGAGCTACAGAAACGCCTTAGTAGCAAGTAAACTAGATATCCAAGACATCTACACATGGTTCAGAGTAATATGCAATCAATGCAAAAAATGTGTGCTGTGTCAGATCATGAAGTACCAACTATTTGCAAAAACTCTTGGTCAACTAGTTTACGTGCTACTTTTTTTCAACAAAACTCTTGTTGTTCAATCCTCACAAACTTTTATCAAATCCAGTGACTAAAAGTTTCATAATTACATTTATGCATTTAGTAGATGCTTTTATCCAAAGAGAAACAAAAGCAATTAATCAAAGAGCCAACAATAATCATTACATAAACAGTTGTCTCAGCTAACGGAAACACAGTTGCGAGGGCCTTTGCATACAGATGGTCGGGTTGGTCTGTTGTTTTTCGTTTTCCCAATTTAATTCTTATTTTTGATGAATCAATATTTTGAATCATTGCATCTTATTGTGAAGATGATTCACACCAAACAGCTAAACTGGAATCTGTCCAGAATTCCCACTATCTCCTGTGTCTTCCCTCAGAGAGCACCATCGGCAGGAGCCGCCGACACCTTCCGCTGGTTCTTCTGAAGAACACGCCACCAATCCACGTCATAAAACCGGACTTGAACACTAGAAGATCTGCAGGTCATAAACCTACGATCTACCCCGAGGTCTGATCATACGGTTCCGCAATCAGGGACTCTCACCGTCCTCCTCTCTTACTACCCCTTCCCCTCAGGACTCACTGTGGCCCGTTTAGCACTGGGGGGGGGGGCGTCAGGTGCACATGCCCCACCGGAGAGACGTCGAGGGCAAGTCTCTGGGTCTCAGACTGACCTCACCTCAACCAAACACCAACGGACGTAGAGAAACAGAGAGCCCCCTGGGGCCCGTTTAGCCCTGGGGGGGGGGGCGTCAGGTGCACATGCCCCACCGGAGAGACGTCGAGGGCAAGTCTCTGGGTCTCAGACTGACCTCACCTCAACCAAACACCAACGGACGTAGAGAAACAGAGACTTGAATTCAGTCGTATCAGGACCCCATCCGAGCTTAAAGGGTTAGTTCACCCAAAAATGAAAATTAGCCCATAAATTAGCCCACTCACCCTCAAGTCATCCTAGGTGTATATGACTTTCTTCTTTCAGATGAATCCAGTCGGAGTTATATTAAAAATGGTCTTTGGTCTTTCAAGCTGTTTAATGTCACTCAGCGGGTGTTGCATGCATCATTCCAAAATAAGTTAAATAAAAAGCGCCCATCCATAAAAAAAAGTGTCTCACACGGCTCCGGGGGGTGAACAAAGGCCTTCTGTAGCGAATCGATGCGTTTTTGTAAGAAAAATATCCATATTCAAAATGTAATAATCACTTTAATCTAGCTGGCGCCAGCAGTTGTACACGGAAGCAGCTCCGAGCGGATGACGTATGAGGTCAACGCTGCGCATGCGCCGGTGAGTCTCGTGAAAACCAGCGTTTGTTAACCGGATCAAAGGAAGCAACGTGTCCTTACTTTAGCAAAGATAATCACTTTAATCTAGCTGGCGCCAGCAGTTGTACACGGAAGCAGCTCCGAGCGGATGACGTATGAGGTCAATGCTGCGCATGCGCCGGTGAGTCTCGTGAAAACCAGCGTTTGTTAACAGGATCAAAGGAAACAACGTGTCCTTACTTTAGCAAAGGAAAACCAGTCTCCTCTGGGCTTATATCGAAATCCTCCCACATTCTTCTTTACAAATCCTCGTTTTGTACTTCTAATAAGTGACCGTTTTTTGTTTTGATCTCTCCGCTGCGCTTCCACGTTCGTCACTTCTGAGCGGTGCATGCACAAATCCGACCTCATACATCATCCGCCCGGAGCTGCTTCTGTGTACAACAGTGAGCGCAAGCTACATTAAAGTGATTATGTTTTGAATATGGATATTTTTCTTTCACAAACGCATCGATTTGCTACAGGAGGCCTTTGTTCACCCCCCGGAGCCGTGTGAGACACTTTTTTATGGATGGGCGCTTTTGATTTCACTTCTTTTGGACTGAAGCATGCAACACCCGCTGAGTGCCATTAAACAGCTTGAAAGATCAAAGACCATTTGTAATATTACTCCGACTGGATTCGTCTGAAAGAAGAAAGTCATATACACCTAGGATGACTTGTGGGTGAGTAATTTATGGGCTAATTTTAATTTTTGGGTGAACTAACCCTTTAAAGGAATAGTTCACCTGAAAGCGAATATACAGTCATCATTTACTCACCCTCATGTCATTTCAATCACTCGCTTTCTTCTGCAGAAGACAAAAGGAGGTTATTCGAAGAATATGCATTGAAGCAACTGAAGTCTCTCAAACTCTAAAATCACGAGACAACCAGCATAAAAGCAGTCCACACGATTAATGCACTATATTATATGTTCACTGAAGTCATATGATAGTTTTGTGCTGGGAAAAGACATCTGTAGTCATAAATAATCATTTGACCTCCCTTTCATTTGATTGAAAGGAACAACCAGGATAGTCTTTAAAAATTCTCCTTGTTCCACAGAAGAAAGCAAGTCACAGGTTCGGGGCGAGTAAATGACGACAGAAAGTTAATCTCTGAGCGAACAATTCCTTTAAACCACCTTTCTGTTGCATGGGTAGAAAAGTGTTTTGTTTTGAACTAAAGACTTTAAGAAAATAACTTTGTTTATTGCTGTTGTGACGCCTCACTGTCTTGATGGATAAGAGACTCTTAGGATGGCTTGTTGATTAAATGTGATCCTTTTTGAATTGTGACTTTCTGTGCGTCTCCTTTATTTGTGCAAAACACCCCATCATGCATTTATACACCACTAACATGTTTTGTGAAATGCATAATGCTTGCAAAGGAGTCAACAAGAGGTTCGATTTAAGCTAGATAACGCGTATCCGAGGGCTGACGGCGCGACGTGATAAGATGTCACTGAGAGAGCGTTTAAATGGCGTTTCTAATTCTGATTCCTTCAAGCACAGATGAGCAGGAAAAGATGGCGGAGGCATATCTCGGCGTTAAAGCGCTCAGCACATCACTGTACATGTCATCTCTTTATTGTTGGGCCTCTATGACGACTCCCATGTTGCTAGGCAACATGAATTATAATGACATGAAGTCCTGTGTTCTAGAATGAGGGAGGGACTGAGATGCCTTCACTCTGCCTGAGATTTACATCACACACGTCGCCTTTGTGTGTGTGTGTGTGTGTGTGAGAGAGAGAGTGTGTGAGTGTGTGTGTGTGTGTGTGTGAGAGAGAGAGAGAGTTTGTGTGTGTGTGAGGGACAAAGACATATTCTCCTGCCATATATGTATATATGAAATTATGTATTTTATTATTAAATCTCACTATATACTTACAAATCAGAATACATAATTTATGTTTATATATTCTGATTTAATATGGATAGAGATATAGATACACATACATATTTAATAAATAATTCATTAAAATTGTAAACACATATATAAAAATCACATATATATCAAAATTATATGACTCAAAGGTTGACATTACACAAATTAATCTCATACATCATGGGGGAACTAATCAAGAAATAATTATGTAAAATCTTGCTACAAACTTATAAATCAATATATGTCTGTAAAACCTATCTGTAACTTACCATTTACATTTTTGAAATTATTTTATTATTAAATCTCAGAAATCAGAATACATATCTATAAATCAGAATATATACATATATATATTAATATAAAAATTATGTCAAATTGTAAATCCTAAAATCTTAGCACATATGTAACACACATCTATCTCTATCTATAAATTACAGATCAATCGCATAAATCATGGAGATTATATATACACACACACACACACATGCACTCACTCACACACACACTCACTCACACACACACATGCACTCACACACACGCACACATACACTCACACACACACTCACACACATGCACTCACTCACACACACACACACACACACACACACATACACACACACACATGCACTCACTCACACACACACTCACTCACACACACACATGCACTCACACACACGCACACATACACTCACACACACACTCACACACATGCACTCACTCACACACACACACACACACACACACACACATACACACACA
>NW_015506475.1:2724-4411 GCF_001515645.1 Sinocyclocheilus grahami | reverse complement strand
CACACACATGTACTCACTCACACACACACACACACACACACACACTCTCTCTCTCTATATATATACACACTGAAAAGGTATGAATATTTCCATGCACGGACTTGCACTGTGCTGTAACTGTAATGAGATCTGGTTTTCACGGGTTGTTGCCTGTAAACCTGTCCTAAATTCACAGGACTAGTAAGAGCACAAACACAGCAGCAGAGCGACACTGACGGCTCGTGCTTTGATGAACGCTGCTGTTCTTCCTCAAACACCCAGCTTCTGCTCTGGATGCAAGAGAACGCTGGCTGGGATTTCAAGCATCATTAACTTAAGGCTTTATAGACTGCCATTAATTGTCTTAATTGAATGATTTTCCACCTCACCGGGCAAATCATTTATCAAGAGAAATATAAGAAAATTATCCTATTTTTAGGGCCTTTATTTTTATCGTGAATTATATTCAAAGCAATTAAGCACATTTTCTTCCCAAGTTCCCAAGTGGCATATTCAGATGTTTTACTTTTAAGTTTTTTTTTATATTTCTAGTGTTTGTGAATTATTGTAATATGATGATTTTCATATTTCAGTTATATTTCACAAATACTACCATAATGCATAATGCAATAAAATATATATATATATATATGCATTTCTGCGATGACAATTAGATTTTTGAAAGTACAGCAATAAAAAAAAGTGCTTAATTGCCATGAAAATTATATTACAATGCAAAAATGTTCCTAAAAAAATGCTTTTTCTTAACATTAAAAAAATATATATATATTTTAGATTCGTAAAATATTAATATTCACAACATTTAAATGTTCTTATTTTGAGTTTTATTTTATTTTCATTATTAATTCCATTTCAATTGTCTTCAACAAACAAAAAAAGTGGACATCAGATGTATCAGATAAATTCAAACCAAATAGTTCCATTATTTTAATATTCAAAATTCCATTAACAAATCAGACATTACACACGTAATCTAAAGATAGCTTACATAGTCATGTCTAATTAATCAGTTGGATTTACCAGTAAAAGCCACCATGCCCAAGTTAAAATACAATAAAAAGCAATAAAGGTGTCACTTGCAGTAAAGTTCCAGATAAATAATGAGATTAAATGTGATTAACGATTATTATCTGTTTGTGCGTGTGGTGCTCGTCCAGTGTCGGGCTGTTAAGACTACATATCATCTGGATTACACAAACACAGTTCATCAAATTAAAAAATACCAGGAATTAGAATTTAAGATTTAAGTCATGTTTCGATTATATTTTATAGACACACACACACGAGGAATGTGTCTGCTAAACTTCAGCTGTTGCTGTGCTTGGCGTTCTCAGTCTCTCGGCCGACACGCTTCAGCCGTGATCTCCGTCATGTCAAACTCACGCATGGCAAACGTCACGTCACGCCACTTTCTGAAGTAATGCTGCCTGCGAGTGACGCAGTCCTGCACCACGAAACTCTCGATCTTCAGCAGCGGCAGATCCTGGAGTCAAATCACGACAGCAAGTCACTCAAATGTGAATTAACAATCAGAATCAAGTATTCAACACACACACACACACACACACACACTACCGCTCACACTCACACTCACACACACACACACACACACACTACCGCTCACACTCACACTCACACTCACACTCACACTCACACTCACACTCACACACACACACACACACACACA
>NW_015506475.1:0-2529 GCF_001515645.1 Sinocyclocheilus grahami | reverse complement strand
CACACTCACACACAACCGCTCAGTAAGACTTGTAATGTTTTTAAAGAAGTCTCTTCTGCTCATCAAGACTGCATTTATTTGATCAGAAATACAGAAAAAAACTGTAATCTTGCAAAATGTTCTTACAATATAAAATAATGGCTTCTATTTGAATATCCTTTAAAATATAATTTATTTCTGTGATGCAAAGCTGAATTTCCATCATCATTACTCCAGTCTTCAGTGTCAGAAATCAGTCTAATATGCTGATTTATTATTAGAATTATCAACAGTTGTGTTTTTTGGAAACTGCGATACTTTTTTCAGGATTCTTTGATGAATACAAAGTTAAAAAGAAGAACATTTATTTAAAATAGAACTCTTTGCTATCACTTCTTAACAATTTAACACATCCTCGCTGAATAACAGTTTAAATTTCTTTCAATAAAAGAAAGAATATAAATGTACTGACCCCAAACTTTTGAACGGTAGTGTATATTGTTAGAAAAGATTTCTATTTTAAATAAATGCTCTTCTTTTTAACTTTTTATTCATTAAAGAATCCTGAAAAAAGTATCGCAGTTTCCAAAAAACACAACTGTTGATAATTCTAATAATAAATCCGCATATTAGACTTATTTCTGACACTGAAGACTGGAGTAATGATGCTGATGGAAATTCAGCTTTGCATCACAGAAATAAATTCTATTTTAAAGGATATTAAAATAGAAACCATTATTTTATATTGTAATAACATTTTGCAAGATTACAGTTTTTTTCAGTATTTTTGATCAAATAAATGCAGCCGTGATGAGCAGAAGACACTTCTTTTAAAAACATTACAACTCTCACTGATCCCAAACTTTGAGTGGTAGTGTGTGCCCTGCACAGTGCTGCGTAGTAACTGATTACATGTAATCAGATTACAAAAATTAAGTACTTGTAATTAGATTACATTACATTTTAAAATGCACATAATCAGATTACAGGTTTTATATTTTACGGATTACATGATTACATATTACGCACACAATGGCAGTAAATCATTCATAGTTAATTGATTCTGCCTAATTCTTTTTTTTTCTCTTTTAAATTTCCTTACTTGTCAGCCAAACTTTCTAAAAATTTCGGAATATTCCCAAAAATCCTGGAATATTTCCAAAATTGACTGGAAATGTTCCACCTTTTTGCAACCCTAATGGTCACACTGACATGCAGCCCAGCTAAACATAACATAAAAAAATTAATATTAAAATTTTTAGTACATTTTTGTTATTTAATTAATTATTAATTTTTTATCACCTCAGTCAAACCCACTGCAGTTCTTACATTAATCCCAGTTTGGGAAACCCTGGTGTAATGTAATTTTTAATGCATTTTATGTTGTTGATATCAAAAAAATTGAATATATTTTCTTTTTCCTTGCTTTTTTTAAATATCAATTCGGTATGTGTAATGGTAAGTAAAAAACAAGTTTGATAAAAAAAAGTATTCTAAAAGTAATTTCAGCTCGTTGCTAAATAAAATTAAATAAAATTAAATTTCAGCTTGTTGCTAAGGCAACATTTCCTATTTTTCGGTTTATTTTTAGTACTAAAACTGATAAATATTATAGACATAAAAACAACAAAAATTACAAAAACACAAAAAATACTAACATTTGAAGCAAAATTAAACTGAAAACACAATTCAAAAATAAAATATAATTCTAAATATAAACAAAAACGCATAGTATATCATACATGCTACTTAAACGATACTGCTCAGAATCTCTTGCTGGATAATTAGATGCTCAGAGTCACCTGGATAGTGAGGTAAGAGGCGATGACGCCCCAGTCATGCTTGCACTCGGCACAGAGCATCTTCTCTTTCTTACAGAAGCCAGAGAAGGCTCTTGGGTTCCTATGGGGAGCAGTTGTACAGCGCTTGAACATGGAGCGATCCAGAACGATGTGATGAGAGCCCTGCGGAACAGACAGCATGAGAAACATGAGAGAAAGAGAAATTAACTTAGCGATGGTTCAAAATGAACACTTTCCTAGAAAATCTGTGAGAACCAATAGAGATTCCCAAACTCTTTCCCCATTGACTTAATATCTTTTTTTTTAAAAACCCTGAGATTTTAGGAGAACATTTACATATAAATGTTTTTTTTGCATTTTTGAGCTTATAATTTGCAGTTGTGAGTTATAAATGCTTAATTCTGAGAAAAAAGTCGGAAATGTGAGAGATAAACTAAATTTAGAGTTGTAAGATATAAAAAAAAATTCTCGATGACCTTTTTATTGTTTAAAAAAAAAATTAGTTTCTTCCCAATTTTTTACTCTAATTATAAACTAGATAGTAAAATATGTAGACAAACTTTAATGCTGGCTTGAGAAATCCTAGTCAGAAGAGGCTTAAAAAGCTTGGCATTTGAAGGTTTTAAGTATTTTTTAAGTTTGAAGTGGTTTAAAAGGCCTGGAGTTTAAAGGTTTTTAAGTATTTTTGAGTTTTAAGTAGTTTGAAAAGCTTGACAGTTAAGTATTTTTAAATTTGGAATAGTGGGAA
>NW_015506474.1:265218-272881 GCF_001515645.1 Sinocyclocheilus grahami | reverse complement strand
TTTTTTTTTCGTTTTTAAAATACTATATATAGGCCTACTCTATATTATTTCACTTGTTTGCACACTTGAATTATCAGTAAAATCTTATTATATTTTTTAATTTTGAAAGTTATATTTAATAATGTAAAAATGTACATGCACAAACTGTTTTTTCTACATGGTGCAGAGTGTTTTCATATTTTAAACATGTTGCAATTACTACAACAATTACTACTCAACAATTACTACTACTAATAGTAAGTTTATTTTACTGTGATAAAAGGTATTTTACAAAGCATAAACATGAGTACAGACAAACTACATAATAACAAACATACTACAGACATAACACATCTATGTTCAACAGTAGTCAAGAGTGATGGTATGATTGAGCATGTGTGCAATCCACCAGTCCAAACTAAATAATAAAATAAAACCTGCTAGAGCAATGAACAAACCATAGTAGGACTTCAAATTGCAAGAGTGAACATGACAGTAGAAGCAGCCATCCCACAAAACCCTCCATCCAACATGTACAGACACCACAAGCAGAGGCAGAAGGGAGCTCAAGGAAGACTGGTGCAATCGGAAACAATAATAACCAGTGAAAATGTGGGAGAAAGACAAAAAATAAATAAATTACTTTACAGTTACAGTTAATGAACAAATGTGAAGCATCCACACCAATAAGTGTCAGTATAAAGTCAAAAATCACTAGGAGAAATAACTAGTGAAACTTCAACAAAAACGAGACACATGGTGAAAGATACAGTTTTATATTTATTACTAAACATAGCTATACATGAAACATGAATGCTGTGAGTTCAGTGCATGATAATTGCACAAGAATCCTATTTTTATTATACACAATATTTAATTATAAGCAATTCGACATAATTATCCCAGAGTACTTGAAAATGTAATCAATGAATATAACTATGCCAAATTAATTTTAACGAACAGCTTGAAGATGTCTTGGAAGCATAAAAATTACTGCAATGTCCTGGTGGTCCTCATATGTAGGTCAGAGACTATGACTACAATAGGAAGGTATGCCCATAAAAGATGAGAACTGAAAGAGCTCATGACTTACTGCATCAGTATCTCTCTGTGCAACAATGATAATTATCTACGGTGTGCATACGTGTAACGAGGAGGCTGAAGCCGAGTGAGAATCCATATGCAGAAGTTTATTTAAGGGCAATCCAGAATCAGCGTCAGAAAAAGGCAGTAGTCTAAACACAGTCAATCAGTCCAATCGGCAGCCAAAACAGAGGGAATATCCAATAATCAGAAGTAGAATCAAACAGGAAAGAAGTCATACACTATCAACAGGCAATGGTAATAGAATCCTCGGTAAGGCAGTGAGACTGGCAATACTTCGCAGAAAGTGTTTGGGCAAGCCATGCTTTATGGCTGCCAAACAGGAAGTCACCAACAAGGCAGCAAAGGGAACGTTGTAACAGTTTCCCTGTTACTTATGTACCAGAAATCCTCTTTGAGCACTATTGTCCCTACTCACCTGAGCATTAGGGGGCGCTCTGGTAAAGTAATGCATGAATTTACCTATTTAAGATAGCAAAGAAGGAGTAATGGCAGGAAGTTAATTCTCTATCTTCTTTGGAGAAGCTTACCTCATGGTGGTTTGAGACTTTGTACCCTGTTTGAGGAACTTTATAGTTCTAAGCTCATTCGTAAGTAATCGTTTATGGTATTTTGTTTTGTTAACAATAAGTGTTTGTAGCACATGGTTATGGTTTGTTTAAATGTTTGTCTACAGAGGGTTTGTGTTCTGAGCCTATATGGATTATTTAGTGGCTTAAACATCTGAGCAGCCTGGAACTAGGAGAGCTGACTGCTTAAAAGCAATGCTGGACTTCAAATATCTCTTTGCCAGTTGATCTTTGCTGGGGAATCATCTGGGAATTCAAGTACTGTTTTTTTTACACTTCATGTTTCAACAAAGATTGTGCTCTCACTTTATACCCTCTACCACAAAGACTGAGCCAAGCATATGGGTCTAAGTGACTACAAGCCAGGGGCTCTGTTTTGGGATACTGGACTGGTTTTATGCTCTGGTCCTAACTGTTGAACTCACAATTGTGTGTCATATTGAATTTGTATGTGCTTGGTAATTATATTTAATACACCTGACTCATGAGTAGGATTGGTCTGTTTGGTCCCTCATTTCGTGTAGCATTTGCACAAAAGACAAAGGTATATGTGTTACAACATGACAGTCAATACTCGGGCGAGGGCTCCCTCTGCTGGCCTGGCATTACAGAACCCCCCCCTAGGAGCGGCGACTCAGGCCCGTAGCCCTCCCAATCCACCAGATATTGGAGCTGACCCCCTCTACGCCTAAAGTCCAGCAACATATTGACCTTATAAGCAGGCGATCCATCGATTTCCAAAGGTGGCGGTGGCTCTTGATGCTCGGCGTTGGGGTCAACGTCCGGGTGGAAGGGTTTAAGGAGAGACACATGAAAAGGAGAAATATGATAAGTGGCAGAAAGCTCAAGTTGGTAAGTGACTTCATTGATTTGTCTAATGATCTTGAATGGGCCAACATACCTGGGGCTTAGCTTCCTGCTAGGTAGCCGTAGCTTAAGGTCCCTCGTCGAGAGACAGACCCGTTGTCCTGGTTGGTAGGGAGGGTGCGGACGGCGTCTTCGGTTGGCCTGGAAACCTTGTGTCCTGACAGCCCTTTGTAGATGGATGTGAGCACTGTCCCACACCCTCTCACTATGCCTGATCCAGTCGTCCACTGCTGGGACAGATGAATGTTCTCCTGACCACGGGAACAGAGGAGGCTGATATCCCAGAACACACTGGAAGGGGGTTAGTCCTGTAGAAGAATGTGTCAGGGAATTTTGAGCATATTCGGCCCATGGAAGGAATTCTGCCCACCAATGTTGTTCTCAGCTACAATAACTCCTCAAATATCTTCCAATTTCCTGGTTGAATCATTAAACTTGTCCATTAGACTGAGGGTGGTAGCCTGAGGTGAGGCTTACGTTTATGTCAAGCTGCTTACAGAAAGCTTTCCAGACTCGTGAAGTGAATTGAGTTCCTCTGTCAGAAACTATGTCCTCAGGCAGACCAGAGATTCTGAAGACATGGTGGAAAAGAGACTGTGCTGTTTCCATGGCTGTAGGGAGACCCTTGAGGGGTATTAGTCGGCATGATTTAGAGAACCGGTCGATGATCACCAGGATGGTAGTGAATCCATCAGAGGGAGGTAGGTCAGTGAGGAAGTCGATCGATAGATGTGTCCAGGGGTGTTGTGGAATGGGTAATGGTTGTAACAGGCCAGAGGGCAGTTCTTTGGGGGTCTTTGATTGGGCACAAACTTGACATAAGCGGTAACATCTCTACTCATTGAAGGCCACCAGAAAGAATTCTGTAGCAGGTTGATGGTGCTTGAGATCCCTGGATGACCTGAACATAGAGTTGTGTGAACCCATTGCATGACTCTGTGGCAAAGAGCATGGGGTATGTAATGCATGGTTGGGGGGCAGTCGGCTGGTGGTGGTTCTTGCTGATGGGCTCGTTGAATTCCCTCCATGATGTCCCAAGTAACTGGTGCAATGATGACGGTTGGGTGAGTTCCTCTGTCAGAAACTATGTCCTCAGGCAGACCATAGATTCTGAAGACATGGTGGAAAAGAGACTGTGCCATTTCCATGGCTGTAGTGAGACCCTTGAGGGGTATTAGTCGGCATGATTTAGAGAACCGGTCGATGATCACCAGAATGGTAGTGAATCCATCAGAGGGAGGTAGGTCAGTGAGGAAGTCGATCGATAGATGTGTCCAGGGGCATTGTGGAATGGGTAATGGTTGTAACAGGCCAGAGGGCAGTTCTTTGGGGGTCTTTGATTGGGCACAAACTTGACATAAGCGGTAACATCTCTACTCATTGAAGGCCACCAGAAAGAATTCTGTAGCAGGTTGATGGTGCTTGAGATCCCTGGATGACCTGAACATAGAGTTGTGTGAACCCATTGCATGACTCTGTGGCAAAGAGCATGGGGTATGTAATGCATGGTTGGGGGGCAGTCGGCTGGTGGTGGTTCTTGCTGATGGGCTCGTTGAATTCCCTCCATGATGTCCCAAGTAACTGGTGCAATGATGACGGTTGGGTGCAGTATAGTTTCAGGTGGACCAGGAATGACAAGAGAGTCATGGCGTCTTGACAGAGCATCTGCTTTACTGTTCTTACTTCCGGGTCTGTATGTAACTGTAAACGTGTAAAAAACAGGGACCATCGAGCTTGGCGAGGATTCAGACGTTTGGCACTTTTGATGTACTCCAAGTTCTTGTGGTCTATGATAACTTGGAATGGATGGATTGCCCCCTCTAACCAGTGTCTCCACTCTTCAATAGCGGCCTTCATAGATAACAGTTCCTTATTGCCCACATCATAATTACGTTCTGCCTGTGTGAGTTTTCTTGAAAAGAAAGCACATGGATATAATTTACCAGGTTGTCCGTGACGCTGGGAGAGGACAGCTCCAATGCCACTGTCAGATGCGTCCACTGCGACCACAAAGGGGAGATTAGGGTCTGGATGTCGTAATATGGGTGCTGTTGTGAAGCTAACCTTGAGGGTATTGAAGGCCTTGGCTGCATCTTCTGTCCACTTCAGTTTGGACGGTTTACCTTTGAGGAGAGAAGTCAGTGGGGAGGCAATGGAGCTGTAGCCACGGATGAAATCCCAAGAACCTCTGCAGTTCCTTGACGGTAGTTGGTTGTGGCCATTCGCTGACTGCCTTGACTTTGGATTCGTCCATTTCTACCCCTTGATGGCTGATGTTATACCCCAGAAATGTTGTTTGTGAAACGTGGAACTCCCATTTCTCTGCCTTGACAAAGAGTTGATTCTCGAGGAGATGTGAAAGAACCATCTTGACGTGTTGGATGTGCTCTGCTTCTGACTTGGAATAGATTAAGATGTCATCGATACCCATTTCTCTGCCTTGACAAAGAGTTGATTCTCGAGGAGATGTGAAAGAACCATCTTGATGTGTTGGATGTGCTCTGCTTCTGACTTGGAATAGATTAAGTATCTCATTAATAAATGACTGGAACACAGCTGGAGCATTGGCTAGCCCATATGGCATAACGAGGTGCTCGTAGTGCCCACTAGTGGTGAGAAAGGCTGTCTTCCACTCATCCCCTTCACGGATCCAGATCAGGTTGTATGCACTTAAATCCAATTTAGTAAAAATCTTTGCCTCTCTGAGTTGTTCAAGGGCTGCTGGAAGCAGAGGGAGTGAGTAGCGGAACTTGACTTTTACGTTATTCAATCCTCTATCGTCTATACAAGGATGAAGTCCACCGTCCTTTTTGTCTACAAAGAAGAAACATGCAGCGGCTGGAGACGTTGAAGGGCAGATAAATCCATTGTTTAAGGCTTCTTCAATGTAACTCTCCAAAGATTGGGTTTCGTCATGGGTTAACGGGTACACTTTACTTTTGGGTGGCATGGCATTGGAAAGGAGATCGATAGCACAATCCCAGGGACGGTGAGGTGGTAATTGGGTGGCCTTCACCTTGCTAAATACCTCAGCATAGTCATTGTAACAGTCTGGGACTTTAGTGGTTTGTTCGATGACAGGGCTTTCAACACTGGTAGACAGGCACTGAGGTGAAATATCAGAGTGCATGCAAAAATTTGACCAGCGGGTTAACTCACCACGATGCCAGGAAATAACTGGGTCATGAACTGATAGCCAAGGAAAGCCTAGGATGATTTCATTTCTTGGAGAGTCGATTACATAAAATGAGATAGCCTCTTGATGGAACAGGCCGACTTGGAGTTGAATGGGGTGAGTTTGTTCCGTTATGCCATCTCCAATGGGTGAATTATCAACTGCTCGGGTCTTGATAGGTGGTTTACAAGGTTGAGTGGGAATGTTGCATTTGATGATGATGTCTTTGTGAATGAGTTTTAAGGCAGCTCCAGAGTCGATCAGCAGCATCAACAAAATTGAGTTCTCATCAGAAGCCAGTTGAACAGGAATGGTGAGGGTTTTAAATGGCAGGAAAAAGAACTGATCAATATTTACCCAGGGTGTGGGATTGGAGAACGTCCGAGTCTTGTGTGGGCACTTCAGCCTATGATGTCCGGCTTCACCACAATAGAAACACAAGTTGTGCAGTCGTCATCGAACTCTCTCCTCTTGAGAGAGCCTTGAGAGATCCAGTTGCACAGGTTCCTGATTGGTGGCCAGGGGAACCGAGTGTGACTGGGATATAGTTGATATACAATACATCTTTATTGTCAACCATGGTTGAAATGTGTCTTTGACCACACCAGCGAAAACGAAATACACATACTACAAAACACATAAAAACCATCATACTGGATCACATAGCTTTGATTAATAAATCCGATCGCAGCAGGTACAAAATACTTTTTATAAATATTTGTCTTTGCTCTAGGCATTAAAAATGATCTCCCAGAGGGCAATAAAACAAACTGATCACACAGAGGATGAGTTGGGTCTTTTAATATACACTCATAAAACTCAGTTTACGGTCTATATATGTGCCAAGATATTTAAAATTATCAACAATCTCAACCGGGTGACTCTCTATAATTACAGGCACAACTGCAACATCTTGCCTAGTACGACTGATAACTAATTCCTTGGTTTTATTTATATTTAATACCAGTGCACTATTATTACACCAGCCCAGGAGTTCCTCAACATATTTCATACTGTATATTCAACCGACTCATTTATATCACCTTTTTGGAGGAGCCATATCATCTGCATACTTCAAAAGTTTAAAATTAGAGTTGTTAATCATAAAATCATTAATATACAGTGAGAATAATACAGGTGATATGACACTTCCTTGAGGGGCCCCCGTATTAACAGTGCATTCATCAGAGAGCTGACCATTATACCATACCCTCTGAGTACGGGACAACAAAAAGTCCTTAATCCACAAAACCAGGTACATGTTTACACCAATGGATATTAACCGTTCTAACAAAATATCAACCCTCATTGTGTTAAATGCTGATGTAAAATCTAAAAATAAAATTCTGGCATATGCATTTGAATTTTGTAAATGATAAGTTACAAAATTCATCATAGTTAACACAGCATCATCAGTGCCCCTATTTCGTCTATATGCAAACTGCAGAGGATTAATACTTGAACCAACAGATGACATTAGATGTTTGACAAGAATCCTTTCCATACACATAAGTTAAAGCTATAGGGCGAAAATCATTCACAGTATGAACTGAAGGCCCCTTTGGTACTGGGATCATCACACTTTCTTTCCATAAGGAAGGTACAGTTCCAGCTTGCAGCAAAGCCTGGAATAGCCTTGTCAATACACATTTCAACTGGTGAAAACAGCTCTTTAAAACTTTACCACCAATACCATCAGGCAGCTTTACCAGGTTTTATCTTAGAAATGGAAGCGACCACATCCAACTCCGTCAAATTAATAGGGGAGCAATATGGGATGGTCTGACAAATACTATTGCAGTTAAGACTGCTAACCTCAGTATCAAATCTGTTAAAAAAAGTTATTCATATCATTAATAGGCATAGTAATTGGTGGATCACTATGCCTTTTATCATGCCCGCCCATCATAATATTCAGACCATCCTTGCCGAACATTGCCTGTTGTAAAATTTCCCTCAATCTTATTCT
>NW_015506474.1:258788-265208 GCF_001515645.1 Sinocyclocheilus grahami | reverse complement strand
GAAGGCCCCTTTGGTACTGGGATTATCACACTTTCTTTCCATAAGGAAGGTACAGTTCCAGCTTGCAGCAAAGCCTGGAATAGCCTTGTCAATACACATTTCAACTGGTGAAAACAGCTCTTTAAAACTTTACCACCAATACCATCAGGCCCCCAGCTTTACCAGGTTTTATCTTAGAAATGGAAGCGACCACATCCAACTCCGTCAAATTAATAGGGGAGCAATATGGGATGGTCTGACAAATACTATTGCAGTTAAGACTGCTAACCTCAGTATCAAATCTGTTAAAAAAAGTTATTCATATCATTAATAGGCATAGTAATTGGTGGATCACTATGCCTTTTATCATGCCCGCCCATCATAATATTCAGACCATCCTTGCCGAACATTGCCTGTTGTAAAATTTCCCTCAATCTTATTCTTATAATGTAATTTGGCTTCCCTCAATTTACCTCTTACAACTTTTACACTCTCTAAAAGTAATAAAATCACCACTGTAATGAAATTAACTCATTTGTAAGTCATTAATTCTATAAGGGAATTAATCATTAATTTTATTTCTAGCTCAGGTTTTGAAAGGACTCGAATCTGAAAATTCTGAGTCAACCTGATTAAAACTGAATTCAAATCTGATAGTTTACACTTTAAATCAAGGGTCGTCCAGCGAGCCGGTGATTCTTAGTATATTTTAACAACTTGAATCTTTGTATTTTCCCTGGCCACGGGTTAATACATGTTTTGATAAGTTCTAAGCTATTATAGTAATCATTATAAGTAAGCTACGAGCTAGGTAGCAAGGAATCTTGGCAACAGTTTTAACCTTAAAATGACACCAAACAATGATTCTTTATAAATGAAACATGAATTTTATTGGCTATTCTAGATTACATCAAAACTAAGCCAAAACACACATACACACAAACATACAGTTTCCACGCATCTGGTCCTTGAAAGCCCGTAAAACAAAGATAGTTTTGTATCCTAGTTTGAGTTAGGGTTTAAGCACTGTTTATTTATTTGAGTCTCTTGAGACGATAACGCTAGATAGTACAGGAACTGCTTCAACACTTCACTGACCCTGCATGAGTTTTACAACTGCAGCTGGCGGCATAGGGCTCCTCAGTTTGTCTCAATGGAATGTGATTGTTTCATGTGTGACTCGCTAGTGTAAGTGGGTCTGTTGTAAGACAGAGATCCTACACCACCACAAAAAGCTCTCTTTTTATCATTAAGACACCTTTTCAAGTCTTTAGAAACCCAAGTCTTATTATTAGGGAAAATTCTAACCGTTTTGGTCCCAATCACGTTTTTCTCACAAAACTGTATATAAGCGGAGATTGTGTCTGTTATTTCATTCATATTGTTTCCAGTATTAAAAAACAAGTCCCAATCCGTGTCATCAAAACAGTCTTGGAGCTGCTCAACAGAATTATTCGTCCATACCTGAATGTCCTTAGTGACCACTGCTTGCTGCTTAAGTTTGCTTCTATATTTAGGCAGCAGATGTATAACGTTATGGTCAGATCGTCCCAAAGGTGGCCGACACAAGGTTTTATATGCGTTGTTAACATTTCCATAGCAACAGTCCAAGGTGCGGGTGGATCGAATTGGGCAAGTTACATATTGCTGCAAAGAGGGTAAATAATCAGACAAACTACACATGTTAAATCTCCTAAAAAAAAACCCGAGGTGTGTTTGAACTAAGAATCTGATGTTCCCTTCGGGCTGTAAATCTGCTGAATATGCAAATGGTTCCATAACTTCATTCCTTATTTCTCTCCTCTTTACTGAGTTAAGCTTTAACCCTTTCCTATACCAACTGTATGCGTGTGTGTGTGGATGTGTATGTTAGCTCCTCACTCTTCCCGTAAGGAGTGTCATCATAAAAGCACATTTCTGGTTATCAGAAGCAAACTTGTCTTTCTGGTGGTCAAAATAAATTTCTACTTGTCGGATAAAACCTCTACATTTATCCGCTGAACCATCGAATTTATCAGGCATAGCAAGGCTTACCGTCTGTGGCATGGGTGGAGGAAGTGAACGAATATAATGTGTCAAGTATTCATTGGTGGACTGCAGGCTTTCAAGTCATTTTTGGTAGCCTTTGTTTTGTTTTAGCCTTTTTTTAGCCTCCATCACAGCTGACGAATTTGCCACATTCATCATTAATAAAATTTAAACCATCAGTGCACAATTTTCCACACAACAATCTGTCAAGCACATCATGCCAGCAAATATACACCCGTTCACATCCTTCTCTACACTCTCTTCACTCTCTGAAGTCTCCAAACTCATCCTTTCTAATCATCCTACTACTTGTCCGCTTGATCCTATTCCATCTCATCTTCTTCAAGCCATTTCTTCTGCAGTTGTACCTGCACTCACTCACATCATTAACACATTCCTTCACACTGGTGTTTTTCCCTCAGCATTTAGACAGGTTCGTATAACCCCTCTACTTAAGAAACCCACCCTTAACCCAATTCTTTTAGAGAACTACAGACCAGTTTCCCTTCTTTTGTCCAAGTCGCAACATCTAACTACTGGGGTGCCTCAGGGCTCAGTTCTTGGAACACTTTTCTTCTCTGTCTACATCATAGGCGGAAATCCCGGGGGGGTCAGGGGGGACATGACCCCTCCCATCTGAGGGTTGTCCCCCCTAAAAATATGATTAAAAACAATGTTTTATACTTTAAATAATTGTGTAAGTAGTAAAACAACACAAACGAGGCAAAAATGCATTTTAAGTTTAGAAAGATTGAGTCTCCCCCTCCCTTGCCTCACCGGTCCAGTCCAGTGAGAGAGAACAAAGCCAATTGTTGTGGAACTCCAGTAAGTAAGGCTGTCAAGGCTATTTTATTCACTGAAACATAGGATGAATTGATTATTTTCTCTTTAATACAGATGATGCTAATGTATTTTTCGATGAGTCTGCTATGCTAGCAATAATAACGTTACCTGATTGAGGGAAAGGGTTGCCAGGTTTTCATAACAAAACCCGCCCAATTGCTACTCAAAACTAGCCCAAACTATCCGCGTTTCGAGGGCATCCCCCAGTAAATATCGCTATCTGGGGGATAAAATACACATTATTTGGGGTCGCTTCAAATAGGGATGCAGCGATTAACCGGTTTCGCAATTAACCACGCTTTAAAACGTCATGGTTAATTAATCGTAAAGGTTCTGCTAAACCGAGTGTTTCTATTACACGGAACGGAACTGTTGCAGCTTGTGCAAATCGAAAAAAGTTACACTAGCAGTGCACCAGCTTAAATTGACGTGCTTATCAGAGGCCCTGATATGCCCTGATATATTATCATATCAGACCCTGATATGCCATGGGATCATCCCAGCACATGACTCCAATATTCGGGGGGCGATTTCCTGTCAGTCTTGTCTCATCTACTCATGAGATCGAAACTAATTCAATCAGGTGACAACAAAGCTTTTTTGCATCAGAACTGGAAGGTTCACAACATATAGAAACCACGATGTCTTATGACCACCAATGGATGGAACTATTATGTCCAAACAGGAAAAGGACAGTAATTCAATCACGCCCTTGGGCCTGCAAGCACGGGATATACAGCGTGACGCCACATGCCTTTTTGACCATCTGCTTCCTGCATGACTGAAACCCTTACATTTCTTTTGTCACAGACAAAGAATCAGAACATACACAGACAATTCATAAGACAATCAGTAAAATAATTTAAAGTATCGGAGCAATATACTCCCGAATAATATGCTTCCTGTTTGATGTGTTTATTGTAACCTATGAAGTTTAATCGATACTTTATAACCCTTTTTTATAGATAAAGTGATTAAAGGTACTCCGTGTATGCCAGATATGCGAAGTTTAGGCTTGTGGGAATGGTCGTGATATTTAAGTAACATTGAAATGAGTGAAAAGCTGTTATTTTGAACGGTGTGTTTTGTACGACACTTTATAGAAGTTATTAACAAAACCTGCAAAGACATTTCCCCACGTGATGAATTGAACAGTATTTTAATTTATGCACGAGAAGGGAACCACACAGGGCATGGCTAAGCCTGCAACAGCGTCCGATTGGACAATCGCGCGTATGGGATGGACCAGCATCGAGCCTGCTTAAAAGAAATACAAAGCTCTCTCGGGCTTGCTCGCTTCTCTCTCTCAAGACCTTTGGCTTTCACCTTGGTGAGTGCGACAAAAGCATTCCCAATCCGTAACATCGCACAGCGAGACCATCTAAGAATTCAAACACTTCAGCTGAACCTTCGCGATCTTCAAAGTGCTTAAAGTCTGGCAAACTCAGGCTTTTAGCAGAACTGCTCAAGCGTCTTCCGTAACCCGGCAAGATCACCGGCTCGCTGGACGACCGCTGATTTAAAGTGTAAACTATTAGATTTGAATTCAGTTTTAATCAGGTGGACTTCGAATTTTCAGATCCGAGTCCTTTCAAAACCTGAATGAATTAATAATAATTAATTTCCTAAAATTAAGTAATCAAAATCATTACAGAGGCTACTACATGCATTAGATGAACTGACAGAGGGACCAAACAGCAAAGCTTTATTTCCACCAGAGAAGTGCCTGTCGATAGTGTGGGACCATTTTGGGTACACCAAGAATGACCATGACAGAGGGACCAAACAGCGAAGCTTTATTTCCACCAGAGAAATGCCTGTCGATAGTGTGGGACCATTTGGGCTACACCAAGAATGACCAGGGTGTCATTTAAATATTGCTGTAAAAAACTGCTGCTAAAGAGCAAATACATAAGGGATAATGCACGGCTTGCTGTACACTGAACGATTTTAATGCACGACGTGAAGATAAGAACCACCTGACGCGAAGCATTTGCGACTGAAAACTACTGCGTGCGACTGAAAATGTTTTAAGAGCACCAGTGCGACTGACACGATCATCATCATATTTGTGATTATGATCGCTGAGGGGAGCTTCAAAGCTTTCTACGTGTTTTTGCAGCGTTGAGTAATGTATCACAGACATATCTCACGAATCCTTTCATAAGCAAAGTGTAGACAGGGTGTAAATAAGAGATTCATTGCGCAGTGTAGAGAGCTTCATTGATTATAAATGTGAGATCGAGATGAACTAAGATGAGTGACAGCTTTTAATGATTTTTAAGGGAGTTTGTAAATGTGATACTGATTTAATACAATACAATTCAATAAACAAGAAGTTAATATTAAGTGACTTACATTGACTGACTATAACACTATTGTCTGATTTTGCTCTATTTCGTGTTGAAAATAGTTTAAAACAGACACAGCAGAGCCGCTGCGCATCTCCATTCAAACACAGCGGTGTCTCGTTTATGAATGAATGGGGTTTTTAAATGAATCAAGTGAGTCAGTGATTCATGATTACCCATTCATAAAGACAGTCACTTGATTCATTCCTGAATGAATCAGCCGTTCAAATGAATCAATTGAATGAATGATACAGTAATAAAAATCAGTGACTTACCACCACCTGCTGGCAGTTTGTTTCATTTTTAAAGTATCTTTTCAGTTATTTAAATCATTTAATATTTCTATATTCAAAATGTTATATTTAAAGCATTAATATCATCATGAATTTATGGATTTAATTGCACTCATTCCACTTCTGAGCCTCATTAAATGTCTGAAAGTACATCAAGCCACTTTTGTGTTCTTCTGTGCCACCTCTACAAATTAATTTTGTTAATATTGATTTCATTTGATTGGTAACTTTTATATTTCTTATTCTACTAGTTCTTATTCTGTCGTTTTAATAAAAAAAAATTAAAAAGCTTATAAAATATAATTTTTTTTAAGAATTTGACAAAAGATGACAAGACGATACTGATTTCATTTGATTGGTAACTTATATTTCTTATTCTACTAGTTCTTATTCTGTCGTTTTAATAAAAAAAAATTAAAAAGCTTATAAAATATAATTTTTTTTAAGAATTTGACAAAAGATGACATACTTTTAATAAAGTTAGAGGAGTCAAATATCACCTCGTAATGGATAGGCTACTTTTTGATCAAATTTTGGATAATTGTTTAGAAGGTGCTCCTAAAATTTTGAACGTGCTCCTAAATTTAAGTTAGGAGCACAAGTGCTCCTAAAAAGAAAAGTAAGCGTAAAGCCCTGTTACCTGCGTCTGTGCATCTCTCCAGTAGGCTATTTAATCTATTTTATTAATAAAAGTCACGGGCAGCATTCTCAAGAAGTTTGTGTCCTCCTGAATGTTTGTACACGTGCGCAGCGTGATCTCCGATCTCACAAACCAAAATAATAGACATGATTTTCTCAGGCCACATGTAAAATCACATGATTTATTATAATGATTATTAAAATGACTAGGCTACGTATGGATGACACTTGATTACAATATTTCAGTTTATTTCCATCATTAGTAACAGTTTCCCCTGTGGGACAAA
>NW_015506474.1:254274-258566 GCF_001515645.1 Sinocyclocheilus grahami | reverse complement strand
AAGTAAAAACCAACAATATTTTTTTTCACCATGTTTCCAAAGTCTCTACCCCAAGTCCAAAAGAAATTTAAAGAATGTACAAACTGAAAACATTAAATACTTTTGCGATCTATTTCCATTTGTTATTTTCAAAAGAGAAATACTGTCGTGGATGTTTACAGAGCAGAGGTTTCCTTTTTTAATTCCAATGGGAGAGATTGACTTCTGTTTGTCTTTTTTATTATTATTTTTTGCTGTATTGTTGGTTACTGTGTTATTTCTGTTTCAAAAGCCAGCAATAAATAACACTTTAATATCTAAAGAGTGTTCATGTGATTTTATACATTAGTAATGTTGGGAAATGAATAAATGCATAATAATCGTCATAATCGTAAAACCGTGATTATTCCTCAGACAATAATCGTACCAACAAAATCTATAATCGTTGCATCCCTAGCTTCAACCAGCGGACGTGAAAAACAACCCGTGGCAACAGTGATAAAGTAGCCCAATTCCACAGGAAAACCGCGGACTTGGCAACACTGTGACGATAGTAATGACTACAATGGACGCGAGCACTGTCACGGCACGGCAACAACAGCTTGAAGTTGTCTAATTTGGCATGGTCTCCCTGCTGCACTAATAGTAGTAAGCCATTCCTCTGTGTATACATATCTTTACAAGTACAATTTTAGCTGTATTATTTGTGTCCCCTTCCAAAATTGCTCTTGAGAAATTATATGTTTATTGTCCCCCCCGTACTGTTAGATGAAATTTACGCCCCTGGTCTACATGGAATCACTAGGTTCTGTCATTCAGAATCGTGGCTTTTCATATCACTGCTATGCTGATGACACTCAACTTTATTTGACCCTCTAACTCTAGCACACTCTATTCTAATTCTATTCTTTAAAAAAAACTGGTCCCTTTTAGACTTGCACTCTATTCCTTTACTAACTGCTTGTTTTCTTTATATATATATATATATATATATATAGCTTCTCTAATCTTTTTGTATTCTATCTATTTGTTTTTATTTATTATACAATTAACAAAAGCAAAAAAGGCCTCTAACACAATAGCTTGCTCTATTCTTTTTCTATTCTATCTGTTTTCTTTTTATTTATTATATAACTTAAAAAAAATCTTGCTACGTGTACAGCGTTAAGCTAACTGAGATTTGTTATAGCACTTGCATATCATTGCTCTCTTGTTGATTTTGATTGCTTCCATTGTCCTCATTTGTAAGTCTCTTTGGCTAAATGACTAAATGTAAATGTAATTTAAAGACTATCTCGCACTAGAGGTGCATTCAATACACTGTTTCATGAAGCTTTGAAACTATTGTGATTCTTTTTATTCAAATCAGTGTTTTGGAGCATAATATTATTCAAATACTTATTGGTACACAAATTAAGTGTTATTAAGCAATAAAAGATAAATATTGTACAGATGACCTTAACTAATATTAGTGATTGCACTTTGATGATTAAGCTTTAATGAAAACACTTTGAAAGCCCTTTGAAAAAGTGAATAATTTTGCGAAGAAACTGGTTCAACTGATTATAAATTCCAGAAAGCGTCTACTATCAATACTCCTATCAGCCGCAAACAATATGAGAGAGAACCATTTAGAATTAATCAATTTGCTAAAATGAAATTAAATTTTGCGAAGAAACTGGTTCAACTGATTATAAATTCCAGAAAGCGTCTACTATCAATACTCCTATCAGCCGCAAACAATATGAGAGAAAGAACCATTTAGAATTAATCAATTTGCTAAAATGAAATTAAATTTAAAAAAATCTAAACAAACCAATTCACTAGAATGAATTGGACCATCCAATGCTAACAAAATGAAAGTAAGGACCGCTTAAGATGAAACGATTCACAATTCATGAATATAACTTTTCAACGCTTAAAAAGCTTGTTACAGCAAAAACTCTTTACTGAAAGCAGCTGAGCAACTGATTTACTACAAAAATCATGACTAAACCACTGCAACACCCCATTTTAACTTTAAATGTTCTTATAATTAGTATGCAAAACAATAAAACAGAATCTAATTAAATCTTTACAACATTAATTCAGCTCCCGGGAACACTGAGTGACCATCCTCACATGGCAACACTAATATGATAGAAGAGTAAACAGTGACAGAACACCAGGTGCAGGAAAAACAAGGCTGGACCTCACAAATGAATAAGGAATTTAGAGAAAAGAAGGATCTTGCTTAGGCACGACTCTGTGTTAATAGCTACTATACTACATTTTGACATTTTCAAATTTCTTATTTTGTTGAACTAGCTTATTTGCTGATTAGTGGATAATTAGGTGTTCTGTTCTCAAAAAGTTAACTAACAGCAAAGTCAGTTTGTCCTAGAAGCAGTGTTCCTTAAAAAAACCTTCAACAGAAAATAACTATTGACACTGGTTACATTTTTGTCTGGGAATGCATGTAAGCAATCCGTTAATGGACTATTTCTCCTTCACTGCTCCTCTGTTGAGAAACCCTGATGGATGGTTTTAGTAAGATGCACAAATATGTCATTGTCCTGTAAGAAAAGGGAAGTGGGTTGACAAACTCATTTCCCCTGCTCCGCAAACTCAGACTCTGGGCAGCCTGCCCTTCACCGTCCCCACCATCCACTCCAATAGTAAAGACTCAGTTAGGGCCACCCTTATAAGAAAAACTCGAATTCCTCCCTAACTCATAAATCACAGAGAGAGAGAGAGAGGCTCACCGTCTGCACCCTAACAATTCCAGCCATTAACCACTGTACTGTTGACTTTTACTGTCTGGAAACGGTGTGTCCATAAAAACATCACATCAGCCCAGCAGAGCTCTGCTTAGATCATTGAACAGACACTGGGTAGTTTCCAATGATGTTGCAGTTAGGCCAAAAGATGACAGACATCAGTGTGACTAATTGCTGATTATTTCCATTTAACAGCATATTTATGGGTCACTTTCATATAATTTGTGCCTTCATGTCTTACGGTGAAGACATTTATTTCTTTGCCAAATGAAGGCGGACTCAACATCTGAAATGTATATATTGAAGTAGCAGTTCAAAACCAATGCCAGGCTTGTTCTTTTGCCATATTGGAAGAACTAAGCACATGTACAAGATGATTTTCCAGCAGACAGATAGTGTGCAGCACTATGAAATACCAAAGTGACATCTTGACACTAGGGACTGCACACTAGAGTTCTTCTCGGGTCCATTTTTTAAAAACTGAAAAGCGCTGTACAAATAAACTTGAATTGAATTGAATCTGTACCCGACCCGAATCACTTCTTACCTGTACCCAACGTGCACAAATTATTTTTTTTTAAAGAAAAACCCCAGAATTTAATTTCGAACCCGACTGGACCCGAACTTAAACGGCATTGAGGTGTGTACAGCTTGCAGGCCCGCAGTCAACCAGGAAAAATCCTGGTGTCCTGCTGACTGATTTGGCCACTTCTCCATTACTTTGATTTATTTAACATTTATTCAATTTATTATTAGGCTACTTTATAGGCTATTAGTGCCTGCCTGATGGATACAAGTTATTTCTGAGCTCGGCTTTCAATTGTGACCAGTGGATTTGAAAAATAAACGTGACAGTTTGATAAAAAAAAAAAAATCGATAGCTTAATAATTAATGGATTCGCTAGTGTTGTCTGCAACCTGATCTCCAGCGAAAGGCTTCTGCACACAAAAAAGAAAAGCCCTATATGAACAGGCAGCATAATGAAGCGAGTGGATTTTCCTGATGGATCTCATATCTATAAGATGATTTCTGTGTGCGAGGTTACAAATGTAGCCTATGCTCCTTTTCTATATGCGTTCCTCACTTAACGCGAAAGTGAAAGTAAGGCATTAGGGATAGTTTAAAAGAATTCGGGTCTAATCAGGTCCATTTGGAAAAAGCATGTTTATTTTAAATTACCCGAGACCCGAGGCCGCTAACACCGAACCCGACCCGTGTCTGAGGTACTCGTCGAAGTTTTGGACCCGAACCCGCTCGGGTCTCGGGTCGGACCTCGGGTTTTCGGATCCAAGTGGACCCGTGAAGACCTCTACTGCACACCCGATAAAACACTTAAAGGGATCATATGATGCGATTTCAAGTTTTCCTTTCTCTTTGGAGTGTTACAAGCTGATTGTGCATAGATAAGATCCCTGAAGTTGCAAAGACTAAAGTCTCAAAACCAAAGAGATATTCTTTATCAAAGTTAAGACTCTGCCACGCCCCCCTAAAACGACTTGTTCTAACACGCCCCCACATATCTACCTCACTATGTGGAAATATTAGCATAATGC
>NW_015506474.1:238729-254005 GCF_001515645.1 Sinocyclocheilus grahami | reverse complement strand
TAAGTATTTGCTACTGACTGTTCAAATGTGGAGTTTTGCGCATCGTGTGTGTGTGTGTGTGCGCGAGAGAGAGAGAGAAAGAGAGGCGTGTGTGCGTGCGTGCGTGCGCGTGCGTGAGAGAGAGAGAGAGAGAGAGAGAGCGTGATTTTATGGATGACCGTTTCGTGAATCTAGGAGAGGAGGTAATTCTGACTTTGCTATGACAATCTAGCGCTTCTGGATCAGCTACTGTTTTGTTATTAGTTTAAGTATTTGCTATTGACTGTTCAAATGCAGAGTGTGTGTGTGTGTGTGTGTGCGCGAGTGAGAGAGAGAGAGAGAGAGAGGCGTGTGTGCGTGCGTGCGCGTGCGTGAGAGAGAGAGAGAGAGAGAGCGGTGTGTGTAATGTCAACATATTCTGTTACACCAAATACACAAAATAATGATCTTTAAAAAAGCATCATATGACCCCTTTAAAGGATTAAACACCCAATAAAAACAGGACTGTAACGGGCAAAACACACATACTGAATGAACACCAACACCAACCTGAGATAAACATAGGCCTAAATAATGTCCGGCTGTTTACTAGCTAGCTTTAAGGCGAGAATACACTACAGGACTTTTTTTTTTAAACTGAAGGCATCATACACTTTCCAACTTTGTAAATGGTTACAGAGAAAAACTGGGCTTCACCCACTAAATGAATGAGAATCACACACGAACAGACTTTCAAGTCATTCTAAACACAACAAACTCACACAGGTATAACATAGGCCTAAATAATGTCCGGCTGTTTACTAGCTAGCTTTAAGGCGAGAATACACTACAGGACTTTTTTTTTAAACTGAAGGCATCATACACTTTCCAACTTTGTAAATGGTTACAGAGAAAAACTGGGCTTCACCCACTAAATGAATGAGAATCACACACGAACAGACTTTCAAGTCATTCTAAACACAACAAACTCACACAGGTATGCACGACAAATGAAAACTTTTGGTCTAAAATTTACTCAAAATATCAAACATGTTTGATATCCTCCGACTGGATGGAATCAAAGTCTGAAGCTAAAATATTGTAGTCTGTGCCTATCATACATTATGAAATCTGCCAACTCCGACTGGCCAAAATCTGGAGAATGGCTCTGACTTTCAGCAACACTTCCAGACTGCAAAAAAATCTATGTAAAAGTTGTGTAGTGTATTCCAGCCTTTAGAACAAGTATCTGAAAGAAGGCAGAGAAACACTTGCAACCATCTCTCTAATCAAAATGTGATTACATTAATGAGCTTTAGCTTTTGAAACGCTGTGCGTTTGATGCTGTCAGGTAAGATGACTTTCGTCTCCTTTTCCCAGCTCCTCTCATCTGCCTCTGCTTTAATCAATCACTTTATAGAAGGGCTATCAACACTTATCAAGTTGGAGGTCTGTCAAAAGCACAGCTGCGTGTGTTCTCCGTCAATCCATTCATATAGTTTGTGACAAACAGATGCTCTTTTCTTGGATGTGAATCACCGGTGGAAAGACTGTGTATAAACATTGAGATGTGTCATGAGAGACAGCTATTATACATCATCCTGTAGAAAGGTTCACAGAAATGTTGCTTGGCCTTGAAATGTTAAGTGTCAGATTTATTGTTTTGTTTTTTTTAAACGTGAAAAAGTTTGCATACAATTTTGTGATAAAAATAGCAAAAGATACATTAAAGGAGGTTAGACTCAGTTGACAGCACTTGTAGCTTGATGATTTCCACAAAAAAATTTAGACTTTAAAAAAACAACTAAAATGGCCTGCAATGAAGCACTGAAAAAGGAGCTGAATGAGAACAATCTGTACACATTAAAATACTCAGTTTCAATAGTATATCCACAAGACAAACACTCTCAGAAAAAAATGCTTGTTACTGGGACAGTACCCTCAAAGGGAAACTTTTGTACCTTTGTACTTTGGGTTTATATTAGTACCATAAGAGTGAATATTATTACCATAAGGATACATATAACTACTAACATACTATAATGCACCCAATCTTAACTGTAAGGTTGTCACTTTTTCTGACAGTGAAATGTGTTTTAAAATGATTTCTCTTTCCCTGCAATTGTGTGTTTGTGGCAGCCACTGCCAACATTTTTGGTCATTTTCACAAAACTTTCATGGCCTCCAGAATATTTTGTTGTATGAATATTTGAACATGTATTCATGTATTCTTTTTTTAATCAACACTTGAATGTGGGTAAGTTTCGTTTAAAAAAAATTGAAATAAAATAAAATAAAACTTCAGAGAAATCACAGAAAATCACAGAGATCACTTTCTTCAACATCCCCAAAGCTAGCACTTCCTGGGCTAATATTTCTTTCTGTAATGTTAGTGTAACCCCGTTGAAATTAGGGTGGTTAATAGGACTTTTAATTTGAAAAAATATATATAGTGACTGATGTTCTCCACTAGAGGGCGTTTCTCCGTGATGAGCTATATAATTGAGAAAGGAGTCAGTTTACGGATGAGAGTGAGAGCGGAGTTTGAAAACGGCTGATTCAGAGTGCAAATATATATATATATAAAATGAGAATAACAGAGAGTGAGGAAAGAGTTTTAAGTTCTTTTCCAGTGGGGAAGAAATATCTTTTTGTACTTTTATTTCGAGGAACTCCGGTTGTTTTTTTCCCCCTTGTTCCTGTTGATGTGTAATTCTTTGACCGTGGACGAGTGAACGGGCGAGCCAACAGTGTCTAGCTGATGTCGCAACACATCTTTCTCTGGAGCAAGTTTCAACATCCTTATTCTGTCATCAATCCCTGAATACAGATAAGAGAATACAACACACCATACACTTCGGATAACTTGAGTGAAACTGAGTTTAAAACTACCCGGGTAGTAAAAAATCTTCTGTCACGTGACTACTTCTATTTTTTCCTACCTCATTTTTTTTCCTTCCTGGAAGGACTTGACTTCTATATATATATATATATATATAGAAAAAAGGGACAAACAACAACACAAGGAAAAGACTTTCTGAACAGTGTTTGGAGAAACATTTCTTTTATTGGTCACACCAAACAGGCCTGATTGCATTTCCTTTTAGTTCTGTTTACTATGTTTGCAAACTTTGAACTATTTTCAATTGAGGGTACCAATACAAATCATTTTCTTATTTCACAAGTTGTAGTGAAATTGCTGTCTCAAATCCTCCTTACGAACTTAGACGTTAACTATACTGTCACACTACTGTGCCCATTCATCCTGATCAGTTCATTTAGAACCTTATACTTGAGTGATACAACGGGTTACATCCCGAAGGTGGCGAGCCAGCAGCCAGGAGGATTTTTATTAACAGCTTCAATTTTGATTGTTATTCATTGACATTTAAAGCTAAAATTTTCTCTTTAAGACCAACAAAGTCATTGTATTTTGTTTTCTTATTCATTGTGTCTCTTTTTAAAAAATATATGGATATTGAAAGGGCATTTGGAGTAGATGTACAGAAGTCCCTTTGTGTGTTAAACCTTTCTGGACCTAAACCTAATGATGATTTAGTGGCATCCTTTGCTACTTATGGAAAGGTAACTAAGGTTGTACAGGTGGGTAAACCAGATAGAGCCGTCAAACCAAAGCAATTGTCGAGTTTGATTCTGATCAGCCTATAAGTATTCTGAAGCCAGATTTCCCTTGCTATGTACCAAATGTGGTTGATGCTACAGTAACATGGCTAGTTGACAGTGTAAATGTCTTGACAAAGAAAACTGACCAGACTGTGAATCAAGCAGACTTTGTTCCACTTGACGAATCAAGTTCGGATACAGGCTCGGATAGCTCTGACACCGACGGTAGTCACACCCCTCTCCTTAAAGGAAAGACAAAGAGTTTAGACCAGAACCCTGGTTCAGTGCAAGGTGCAAAAAATGAATCTTTACTACCCTATGATTCAAATGCAGCCATTCTCACTGCTTACCAGGCTGAAACTGAAGATCTGAGGAGACAGATTGCTGAGTTGAAAATGCAGCTGAATTCTAAAAAGTCGAAGAAGGAACAGAAAGCAGAATCCATGAAGATTAAGAAAGGAAATGAGCACACTGTGAAAGCGGAAGTTCAGGCATATCAAACAGTGCTGAAGCCCCAGCCAAAAGCGTGGTTTTGTTTCAAATGTGGTGGTGATGGCCATATAGCCAGACAGTGTGTGAATCCTCCTAACAAAGATGTTGTGGATCAGAAATACAAAGAGTTGAAAAAGAAAAAAGGCTAAGAAAAATGAGTGGAAACTGAAGTATGGTCCACATTTAAACTAGAAAGGGCCTTGATAGAGGGACATATTGAGGCTCAAGATGATCAGTTGATCCATAGTCCCAATTTGAATCAAAGATCTTGCTAAGTCAAATGTGAAACTCATACACCAATTCAGTCTTTCCCAAAAGTTCCCCCAAATGGATTGGTGGGGCCCCGGTGTACTGCTTTACTTGTTATTGACGGGACCCCCTGTGAATGTCTTCTCGATTCTGGTTCAGAAGTGACTACTGTGTCAGAATCCTTCTACAATTCATACTTGCAGTCACATTCAATCTTATCCCTTGATGACTTGCTTGAAATCGAAGGTGCTGGAGGGCAAGTTGTACCCTATTTGGGGTATCTTCAGCTCAGTATTGAGTTCCCAAAAGAAATTGCTGGAAGAATAAAAAGCAGAAGTCCATACATTAGCTCTGGTGGTTCCAGACTGCAAAGCAAACAGTGAAATTCCAGCCTTAGTTGGTACAAATACTCTGGATGCATTGTACAAAGTTTGTACGGAAGGTCTTGAGGGTCAGCATGGAAGTCCCCAAAGCCATGTATATGCAGCTCTTGTAAGAGAATTGAGCAACCGGCATAAAATGGAGCTGAGGAACGGGAGGGTTGCAACTGTGAAGCTCCAAGGCAAAGAGGCCCGCACAGTTTCTGCTGGTCAGAAGATGGTATTGACTGGATATGCCAGAAATGTTTCTTTACCTTTGGGTACACCTATTCTTGTCGAGCCCTTTTCCCATTCCAATTTACTATCTTCAGCTCAGTATTGAGTTCCCAAAAGAAATTGCTGGAAGAATAAAAAGCAGAAGTCCATACATTAGCTCTGGTGGTTCCAGACTGCAAAGCAAACAGTGAAATTCCAGCCTTAGTTGGTACAAATACTCTGGATGCATTGTACAAAGTTTGTACGGAAGGTCTTGAGGGTCAGCATGGAAGTCCCCAAAGCCATGTATATGCAGCTCTTGTAAGAGAATTGAGCAACCGGCATAAAATGGAGCTGAGGAACGGGAGGGTTGCAACTGTGAAGCTCCAAGGCAAAGAGGCCCGCACAGTTTCTGCTGGTCAGAAGATGGTATTGACTGGATATGCCAGAAATGTTTCTTTACCTTTGGGTACACCTATTCTTGTCGAGCCCTTTTCCCATTCCAATTTACCAAGTGGGCTTCTGTTCTGTAATTATGTTCTCACTTGCCCAGCCAAGACTTCGTTCAAGGTACCTGTTCTTGTGCAAAACTGCACCGATCATGACATTACAGTACCATCAAAGAAGATCATAGCTGAGCTTTCAGTACCTCTTTCCCTTTCCAACCCAACACAAACTGTGACAAAAGATTCCCCGTTTGCAGTGCCATGTGCAGGAGTGTGTTCAAACACTAAAGGTTCCATCACTTTTGACTTTGGCGAATCTTCTTTGCCTGAAGAGTGGAAAGCTAGGATCACGCAAAAATTTAATTCCATTCCAGAAGTATTTGCTCTCAGTGACCTGGACTATGGCCATACTACTGAAGTCAAACATCGAATTCACCTTTCTGATCCTACTCCATTCAAACAACGAGCAAGCCCAATTCATCCATCAGACCTTGAAGCGGTGAGACTCCATCTTAAAGAGCTGCACAACGCTAACATAATCCGCGAGTCAGAGAGCCCCTTTGCTTATTGTGGTAGTGAAAAAGAAAAATGGTGCTATAAGACTCTGTGTTGATTATAGAAAATTTAATAGCCAGACCATTAAGGACGCATATGCCCTACCGAACATCGAGGAGGCTTTTGCATCCTTGACTGGATCTAAGTGGTTTTCAGTTATGGATCTAAAATCTGGCTATTATCAAGTAGAGGTCGAGGAGGAAGACAAACACAAGACGGCATTTGTGACCCCAATAGGGTTCTGGGATTTCAACCGCACGCCGCAAGGGCTCACTAACGCGCCAAGCACATTTCAACGTGTAATGGAGAAGTGTGTTGGCAGTATGAATTTAAAAGAAGTCTTAGTGTTCCTTGATGACCTAATAGTGTTTTCCAGTACTCTGGAGGAACATGAAGATCGCCTCATGTGTGTTCTCACCAGACTCAAAGATTTTGGTCTGAAGTTGTCCCCTCAGAAATGCCATTTCTTTCAAACCTCTGTCAAGTACCTTGGGCATGTTGTGTCAGAGAAAGGTGTAGAAACTGATCCAGGAAAGATTGTAGCACTCACCTCCTGGCCTAGACCCAACAACATCAAGGAGCTGAAATCCTTTCTTGGATTTACCGGATATTATAGGAGGTTTGTGAGAGATTATTCAAAGATTGCCAGACCTCTCAACAGTTTAACTTCTGGATATCTTCCACCTAAAAGGCTGTCTAGTGTGAAAAGAGCTCAGTTTCCCCCTGCTGACTGGAAGCACCCTTTCAATGAAAAATGGTCCTCAGAGAGAAGTTGACCACCGCACCTGTTTTAGGGTTTGCAAACCCGAGGAACCCTTATATACTGCACACTGACGCTAGTCTGCATGGTCTTGGAGCGGCTCTATATCAGGAACAGGATGGTCAACTTGGAGTCATCGCTTATGCAAGCCGTGGATTGTCCAACTGTGAACGGTGGTATCCTGTTCATAAGCTATAGTTTCTTGCCCTAAAGTGGGCAGTGATCGCCAATTCTTTGACTGGCTTTATGGTGCCAAATTTGTCGTCATGATAACAACCCCTTGACCTATGTGTTGACTTCAGCTAAGCTTGATGCTGCCGGACACAGATGGTTGGCTGCCCTCTCAAGTTTTGATTTCAGTATAGAGTACCGAGCCGGGAAAACGAACCAAGATGCAGACCACACATGCAGAATAAGCACGATCACAGTTCCGAGGAGGAGGAGGATCGGATACAGCAGTTAATTTCTCGATTTGTGAAGGAAAGGTCGGAACCAGTGTTCTCAAAAAAGGCTGTGAAAGCTGTGTGCCAGAGACATAACGTGTACGACAGTTTAGACTCTGAAGATGGAGCGGATAGCTAACCAGCAATTGTTGATTGTCTGGCCATGAGTGAAGAAGCTATTCCACCTGATTTCTTAACCACAGCTGTCTTCTTTGGATCTAACACGCTTCCAGGTATGACCCAGCAGGATTGGGCTTGTGACCGACGGAATGACCCTGCTTTGAATCGAGTGATTGACATTGTTATGTCACACAAGCGTCTGTCCTGCCGTGCTAGGCTACATGAGGATAGAGAAGTCTAGATGATGTTGAGAGTTGTAGACCAGTTTGTTCTTACTAATGATGTTTGGTATCGGAAGCGCATCATTGGAGGGGAGCCTCTATTCCAGCTTGTTTTTCCAAAAGCTTTCAGACCAGTAGCTCTTACAGAACTGCATGATTCAGTTGGCCACCTGGGTATTGAAAGGACTGTAGACCTTGTGCGACAAAGGTTTTATTGGCCCAGAATGGCACTGGATGTAGAGGAGAAGATAAAATCTTGTGAGAGGTGTGTAAGACGCAAAGCAAGGGTAGAGCGAAGCGCCCCTCTTGTCAACATAACCACAAGTCGTCCCCTTGAATCTGTATGGACTGTTTATCCTTGGAGCCAGATGGAAAAGGCACAAAGAACATACTCGTAATTACTGATCACTTCACGAAATATGCTGTTGCTGTTCCAACCTCTGATCAAAAGGCGAAAGCAGTCGCCAAAGTCTTATGGAACCACTTCTTTATTCATTATGGTTTCCCAGAGAGACTTCATAGTGATCAGGGCTATGACTTTGAGTCCTCTGTCATAAAAGACCTCTGTCAGTTGCTAGGTATAAAGAAAACCAGAACAACGCCGTCCCATCTAAATACATAGCTCAAATAATACACAAGTTTTAACAAAATAATTATAGCAAGTGCTTTTATAAAGCTAGAGTCTTCACATTTCTGCCTTTAAATTCCCTTAAAATGTGCCCCAATTACGTCTATTATAAATGCTTTACTGAAATCTCAGTTTTTGCTTTTTGTAGCAAAAATGAGGGACAAGTCAAAATAATTTTTTGTAGCAACCATTTTGCCACAAATGCTGTTGATTGAGATTAATTTGTATTAAATACTCCTCTAAATAGATATCAGTCATGTGCATTTAAATATTCATGGAGATGTACTCTTACAAAAATAAGAAGTCTGCATTAAAAGATAGACTTGTCAACTTAAACATTCTCTTCAAGACACCAAAAATTAAGTTATCAAAGCCCTCTGAAACATCATCCAACACAGTGTATTTTGCATAATTGTTCACGAAAGCCCAATGATTGGTGACACTTGTCTAGCTATGCACAGTAGTGTGCCTTCTATGGGGGAAATGACTGCGGGGCTTTTGGCTGGATTAAAAGAAGATAGACTGCTTCTAGGAGAAGAGCAGTGTGTCAATTTTCTGTCTGTGTCCAAGGCCAGATATGTGTTCTGAGCAGCCAGTGTAGGGAAGGGAAGAAAAGCCATCAGCTATAGCTGGATCAAGAAAATATGAGGCTGAGTTGATTTCTTTCCTCCCATTCATCCAGGCAACATATCAGCGTAAGTCAAGAAGTTATTATAGTGGCAGGTCTATCTTCATTATTTCAGGAACTAGGGTGCCACTTGAAATACAGAAGCGGGATGTTTAAGAACAGTGTAGCATAATACAATACAGAGAGTCTAGGTATGAGTCTTATAGTGACTATTCAAGCTTAGTGAAGGTTGACTGAAAGGAAAAATAGTTTTCTTAGCAGCCCTATGTGGTTGCTCTCTCTCAAACAGGGTTTTATATTTCTTTATTTAAAACTTTCAAAAACTATTGAAAAACTAGTCAAAGACGGCTGTTCAGGGTCTTTTGCTGCCTACATCTATGGGGAAATTAGTCCAGGCATTTAAGCATAAAACAGCCTTTATATATTTATTTGCAGTGTTTTGGTTTTCTATAGAACATTGTACATTTTGACAAAACAAGCTTGTGACTTTTTGGCCTTTCATTCAAACACAGCACATAGACTTTGCATACAAATGTTCTTATATCATTGTTAAGAAAAACAGATATCAGTTCATGCAGGTGTCACTGATAATTATTACGTGTGCCTGGCATAAGATATTCTTGGCACCACCTAAGAACCACCATGTATTCAGAATGGAGGTAAACCGGAGAACGAATGCAAAAGCAGCTACAAAGGAGCCGCAGCTGTGTGTGTGTGTGTGTGTGTGTGTGTGTCTTTAACAAAAGATACTCACTCAGAAAACAAAACACAAAACACAAAACAAAAATAATAATAATGAATCGAGCTATTGTAGTAACACACAAATCTCCCAGAGGCTATAGATAAGACAAAATGAGTACAGATGTTATTGGTATTTTGAGCAAATAATTTCAGTGAATGATTCAAGGACTCACACACTTGTTTGGCTTCTGTAATATATGAAGTTACTACCATTCAAAAGTTTGAAATAATTAAGGTTTTTAAAATATTTTTGAAAGAAGCCTCTTATTCTCACCAAGGCTCAATTTATTTGATCAAAAATACTGTAAAATCAGTGACATTGTAAAATATTATTACAATATAAAAGTGTAATTTTTTCCTGTGATGGAAAAGCTGATCAGTAGCCATTACTTCAGTTTTCAGTGTCACATGATCTTTCAGAAATGCTCAATTATTAATAATGGATCTTATTATTATCTGCATTGAAAATGTTTTGCTGCTTAATATTCCAATATTAATATTATAATTAATCTGTGATACTTTTTTCAGGATTCTTTGATGAATAGAAATATTTTGTAATATTATACATGTCTACAAATGTCTTTACTTTTGACCAATTTAATGTATCCTTATTGAATAAAAGTACTGATTTCTTTTTTTACAAAATGGAAGGGTATCACGTTTACCACAAAATTAGTTGTTTTCAACATGCATACATACATGAATAAATGTTTCTTGAGCACCAAATCAGTATATTAGAATGATTTCTGAAGGATCATGTGACACTGAAGACTGGAGAAATAGCTGCTGAAAATTCAGCTTTGCCAACACAGAATGAATTACATTTTTTAATATTGTTTTGCTGTATGTACTCGAAGCACCACTACGGAAAATACAACTCTATGCCATGTCTTTGACTTAAAATTTACATTTTATTGTGCCAGGTGCTATTTACACAGCAAAGAGTCACTGGGAGAATATAATGGTGAACACAACCTCATTATAACTGACAAGAATACAGAAACAAAAAATATATATTGGGTGATGCTTTCAAATTACTCTAGCCCTACTCAGATTTAAATTAGAATTTTTTTTCTTGCTCATTGACTCTCTCATAATTAAAAGTGGTTAATCCAAAATCCCAAAAAGTTGTCAAAAATCCCCCTCCTCCAGTTTCTGCACTCTGACAAGTTTTATGCAAATGTCTTGTTCTTTCTCACTCTTTTCACTGCCCTTTACTCAACAAAGCATTTTATTAATCAGTTGCTGACTAATTTTAGGTCATACCACCACATATGACAAATGCATGTGCCATAATCAAATGCTTGCAATTATGCAGCCACAATTAGACCCAAGCAATTATATTCAGATAACAGGAATAGAAGTGTCATCGGTTAGAGGAGACTGTAACTAGTTCCTACCTAGCTGCTCATGCAGATGATCTGTGTATGAATACTGGATGAAGAGTCATTAATGTTTCAATTGTGTCTCCATAATAAGACTAAAATGAGAATGAATATCCAGTGTGCATCTTAACAAGTCAAGCACATACGTATATAACCAATCATTTCTGCATATATGGTATTTACATTCTGTGATGGCTTTTGATTCTGATTTGTGTGGAAAGGAGGGATTTGTTCACAATAATGGAAGTCTTTTGGATTGTGGACAATTTTGATATAATGGATTCATAACTAGAGAAATAAAGAGAAAGGATTTGAGTACAAAATGAAAATAAAATGGGAAGTCTTAAAAAGCCAAGAAAACAACGCAATTGCAGATGTTTCACTGATCAGACTAAGGCTTAGTTTGCGAGACAGCACATTTCTGGGGGTGTGGGAGAAGAGAATGAATCATGTTGAATATTTTCTGATTTTGTCCCAGAATTCGGAATAAGAATTTAAGAATCTTGAGGTTTTCAGCTACTCCTCATCATTTCTGAAATGGTGCTGGCTCATTTTGCAATTGTTACAACATATATCATCAATACTTGTTTAATGATAGATAGGCAGATTCGAGTTTCGGGGACATACAGCACTGAAATAATCTCCTTGTTAGTTCAGCAGTTTAAAAATACTGTTCCAAAGCTGGCCTAACACAGTGAATCTACATTACGACAAAAAAAATGCAAAACAGCATAAAGTACTGAAAACATTAGCTTAAATATATGTAGTCCTTTTTCTTGTAATCTGTTCCTCCCACCCAAATATTGTTAGCCTGAGCAATTGTCTTCTTCATTTAACATTAGAAACCATCAATTATTTAAAAAGCCTCGTCTTCCACTAGTGCTTGATTCTCAAAACTTGATATCAGCTGTTAAAGTTCAGCTGAAGTCATGCTAAAAAAACTCTGAGGCTTCATTCCTCCCATAGAAGCAGCTGACAACACACATCACCTCCCACAACCTCCTACAATCCAACTCTAACGTCCTGTAGATGATTTCCTCACACTCCATGAAAAACTAAGGGCAACAGAAAATGACAATCATGAAGGTCTTCACAAGCATTTAAAATCACTTAACATGCTTGTCCATCATCATACTGTATTGTGAATACATTTCATGTCCTGTTACTGATATACATGTGGTATTCAAATATCTTACTATCTTATTATCTTACCAGCATTATGCTATTTTATAACCAGCAAGACGAGGGAAATATCATTGTCAAGTGACACCTCTTTTAATTTAAGGTGATGATGACATTATTGTGTTTTATTCAAACATCAGAGTATAACCAGCACTATTTTGATGGTTTAATTTGAAAAATATTAACCTTGAGGGAATATTTCTGAAAGCCTTGAAATTTGGTTTAATTGGCAATGTTGTGAGACACAAAAATCCAATTTAGAGACATTAGGCAGCTCATATTAATAGACTGTAAGTAAAATTGACTTGATATCTAAAGTGGGGTCATTGTCAACTCAATTAAGAGGCTAATTAAAATATCTTAACCTTAATTTACCTCATGCAGTTCCTAGCAACTGGGATTAAATGTTCAATGTTTATGTAACATTCAAAACAGCTATAGCAGTGGTTTAATGCAACACTACATTTGTTTTTCCTTCTGCCTGTTTTGTCCGACTCTCTTTGGGGGCATCATTATTCGATCACATCTCAGAGCGGCTATAGCTTCAAAGCGAATCCCTTACTCCTTCCAACCACTCATTCTTTTTGATAAAGGGGGAGCGTAACATGGCAGACACAGCTTGGTCCCTGAAACAACGCAATTGCAGATGTTTCACTGATCAGACTAAGGCTTAGTTTGCGAGACAGCACATTTCTGGGGGTGTGGGAGAAGAGAATGAATCATGTTGAATATTTTCTGATTTTGTCCCAGAATTCGGAATAAGAATTTAAGAATCTTGAGGTTTTCAGCTACTCCTCATCATTTCTGAAATGGTGCTGGCTCATTTTGCAATTGTTACAACATATATCATCAATACTTGTTTAATGATAGATAGGCAGATTCGAGTTTCGGGGACATACAGCACTGAAATAATCTCCTTGTTAGTTCAGCAGTTTAAAAATACTGTTCCAAAGCTGGCCTAACACAGTGAATCTACATTACGACAAAAAAAATGCAAAACAGCATAAAGTACTGAAAACATTAGCTTAAATATATGTAGTCCTTTTTCTTGTAATCTGTTCCTCCCACCCAAATATTGTTAGCCTGAGCAATTGTCTTCTTCATTTAACATTAGAAACCATCAATTATTTAAAAAGCCTCGTCTTCCACTAGTGCTTGATTCTCAAAACTTGATATCAGCTGTTAAAGTTCAGCTGAAGTCATGCTAAAAAAACTCTGAGGCTTCATTCCTCCCATAGAAGCAGCTGACAACACACATCACCTCCCACAACCTCCTACAATCCAACTCTAACGTCCTGTAGATGATTTCCTCACACTCCATGAAAAACTAAGGGCAACAGAAAATGACAATCATGAAGGTCTTCACAAGCATTTAAAATCACTTAACATGCTTGTCCATCATCATACTGTATTGTGAATACATTTCATGTCCTGTTACTGATATACATGTGGTATTCAAATATCTTACTATCTTATTATCTTACCAGCATTATGCTATTTTATAACCAGCAAGACGAGGGAAATATCATTGTCAAGTGACACCTCTTTTAATTTAAGGTGATGATGACATTATTGTGTTTTATTCAAACATCAGAGTATAACCAGCACTATTTTGATGGTTTAATTTGAAAAATATTAACCTTGAGGGAATATTTCTGAAAGCCTTGAAATTTGGTTTAATTGGCAATGTTGTGAGACACAAAAATCCAATTTAGAGACATTAGGCAGCTCATATTAATAGACTGTAAGTAAAATTGACTTGATATCTAAAGTGGGGTCATTGTCAACTCAATTAAGAGGCTAATTAAAATATCTTAACCTTAATTTACCTCATGCAGTTCCTAGCAACTGGGATTAAATGTTCAATGTTTATGTAACATTCAAAACAGCTATAGCAGTGGTTTAATGCAACACTACATTTGTTTTTCCTTCTGCCTGTTTTGTCCGACTCTCTTTGGGGGCATCATTATTCGATCACATCTCAGAGCGGCTATAGCTTCAAAGCGAATCCCTTACTCCTTCCAACCACTCATTCTTTTTGATAAAGGGGGAGCGTAACATGGCAGACACAGCTTGGTCCCTGTACTCAGCACTACAAACTAATGACTGTCACAAAACCAACTCCTCTATGATCAAAAGGCCCCATAAATAAGGTCTGTCAGCGAAGGATTGTCTCTCTCTTAACAACAGTGCTAAAGCACAAAAGGTGCATTGCAGTGTTGAGTGTCAAGTATCTGTACTGCGATATCACAGTGTTCTATGAGCCAGTGAAAGATTCTCAAAAATCAAGTGGTGAACGACTATCAAACATGGGCTTGAAATTACTGGTCATTTTGGAAGTAATTTAAAGTTTGAAGCGAAGCTTCTTGCTGTGGGGGTGCGCAGCACACAGCAGTGTCTCGAGTCAACCATTCTGTTTAAAATTCATGCTGTCAATCTCCCTTTCATAGGGAGAGATTACATGAACAGTGTTTAAAGCTGGTGACCCGATATAAATGCCACCAAAGCCTGGTTATTCAAGCCAGTCATGACTGAATGAAAGAAAACCCTTTTCAATTTGAGCACAAAACAACAGCAATCATAATTTTAACGTAAACATTGTGTAAAAATATTTCTAATATTAACATCACAAAGATCAAAGGTACTACCAAATGTGAAAAGTTTAAATTAATATTTAATGTGGACTGGAAGAGACCATGAAATGAATCACCCACCAGAGCAATTTTCACACACTTTCAGTCATAAACGCCAGAAACACAAATAGATTTCACAGAGCAGCCCTCTAAATCCTTCCAATCCAAGTTACATTATTTATATATAAAAATCAACCATGCCATTCAAGAAATTTCACTGCACATTTCTCAGATATCACCACTAAACAAATCCAATAATGTTATATGCTATATGAAGGGGAATAATTTTTTTTTGTTACCTTGTTTTCTCAAGTTTTCATGTCAGGTAATTTTTGGCACAATTAAAATTATTAAGAGCATCAAAATTTGCTGCAAACTGTAGATTATTTTGTGACAAAGAGTGCTCATTTATGATTGCGGAGCCTTTGATTTTGAACACAACCCTGAAGAAACTAAAGGATTTGTTGACTTTTAGGTCAGAATTGTGCTCCATCCATGTGTGAGCATCGAATATTTCACACACACAGCTCTTATAACAAAGCAAAATATACAGTTAGACAGTCTGCTACCTTATCAGCAAAGTTAAAATACTTCTGAGTCACTGCCATCACCTTATAGGGTCGCCGTGATTTTGCC
>NW_015506474.1:237535-238532 GCF_001515645.1 Sinocyclocheilus grahami | reverse complement strand
TATCAACTTGTGGAAAATGGGCATCCGATGACCCCTTTAACATATATGGTGAAAGGTTATATTAGATTTAACAGGATAATACAGGATAAATACTGCTATACAGTTAAAAAAAAAATACACAAAAAATATGGACCAAATGCCATCCCAATACCTGGAACATCAGGTAACATCACTTTTTATATGCGATTATTTTGAAATGTCTGTTCAGTTTGCATCATCATGTCATTGAAACTGGATTAGAGTTGAAGTGAGTTGAAATTATTATTACAGTCATAGTAAGTTATCATTTAGTAGCAGTTTTCTTTTCCAAAGATGACTCACAGACATTTACAAGGATATTCCCTTTGCTCATAATAACAAATGACTGTTCCAGTCTTATAAAGTACAGAATCTCGTAAGCTTATTTGCTGGAAAAGTACTCTTGGCTTACGCATGAAGCTGAATGAATAGAAGTTTAAAGGATGAGACATTGCCAACATTGCTAATTACTGTGTAAGGCAAGCTTTGGTCTAGAATTATTTATATAAATCAAAGCTGCACATGGGGAAATGATACAAATGGATGTAGAAAAATGAACCTTTAGACAATCATTCATGGAGAAATACATATGTGCATGTGTGGGTGAATGGACATTTACAGGACATAACAGGTGATGTCTGCCGAGACCTGCATTTTGTACTGATAAACACAATATTCAGTTTTATCTCTTTAAAAATGTCCAAACACTGTGGAATTGGTTGTGATTTTCTAATATTTGAAATGCTGTTTCATTGCATTTGTATTCTCATCTTGCATTATTATCTGAAGTGAGCTGAGAAGTCCTTTGAGAAGTATAATTGCCTCATTTTTGAACAACACTTTGTGAACAGCACAATTTTCTCCAGATTTCTGTGTGCAAGAATCACAAAGAGCAAAGGTACTACCAAATGTGAAAAGTTTAAATTAATATTTAATGTGGACTGGAAGAGACCATGAAATGAATCACCCACCAGAGCAA
>NW_015506474.1:236033-236314 GCF_001515645.1 Sinocyclocheilus grahami | reverse complement strand
ATTTTCATTCCTGTCAAGAATTAAATACTGTACTACCTGGACATCGGACTACAGAAAGCCTAAAGGGACAAACATCAAGAACGTTTAAGTTTAATCTCTACTGATAAAATGGTTTGCTTCACTAAAATGATACTTTGCTGATAAAACATGTCAACATTTAATCATAGGGTATATATTAGTCCAATAATAGTCCAACAAAGCATGGCGCAAGAAAGACCAAATCTGGACTAAGCCCCGTATATACACTCTTAAAAATAAAGGTGCTTCAAAAGGTTCTTCAA
>NW_015506474.1:230610-231935 GCF_001515645.1 Sinocyclocheilus grahami | reverse complement strand
TAGCCTCTGGTAAAAAGGACGAAGATGGACCGCACTGTGATCAGATGCCCCCAATGGCAGGAGAACTGACAAAATAGAAGCATTTTGTTCCTTTTCACATATCCAAAGTCTTTTTTCTCCTTGTGGGACAGTCAACATATTGATAAATGTGCACAAACACTTCTCAACATTACAGTTATTAAAATCACCCATAATAAACTTAGGAGCATAGGGAGAAATTGTCTCAAGTCTCTGAGATAGATTGTAAACAATCTCTTTAGCGCATTAACGCTTTCCTAACATTTGCTTTAAGGTGAATACCACAGTAATGAAAATTTGGAGAAACTCCCTTGGTAAATAATACGGTCGAAGAGAGATACATAATAATTCAATGTCCGTAGTACACAGGCTCTCTCTACCCTTAACTGCACGGCACAAATCCTCTCGAACAAGAAGGCATACCCCACCTCCACGAGTCTTCCCAGTGATGTTAGGATCTCGATCAATCCTAAACGATACGAAGCTAGCAGGTTCCACCTGGTTTCGGTACTCATGTAGGTAGCGAATATTAGCTTATGCTTCAACCATTTTTGCTCGCAGCGATTGCGCATTCTCGAGGAGGGTAGTAGGCAGGCAAAGTTTATTTTTATCTTTCAGCCGTGTCAGTCAGCAAGGAAGGCCTGCTCTGCATCCATGTTTCTGCTTAGTGTGCGCTTTAACGCCAATCACATTTTTTAAAAGAAAGTTAGGGATCATATCCACTGCTGTAGAACGCTCCAGTGAGACAGAGTTGTGAAGCAAGAAACTCTCGGTTGTATCGAATTTCATTTACAGCAATGTGTACAGCAGTGTGATCAAAGTTCAGTCCATAAGAAAAATAAATGTTGAAAAACGTCTTCAGCAGTCCAATCATACTCCATGCTGCAAAATCCATGATTAATATCCTCCATAAAAAACATCCACATACATAAAAAAACAGACTTAGTTAAAATGAAGAGAAGAGAAGAGTTGATGCAGTGTTGTCAAAGGATGTAACCAAATATTCAAGATCAAGAGAAATCAAACACAAAGCTATTGAGAAATGAAATAAAAAATGCATATTGATCAATCAGTATTCTGAATATTGGGAGGACATCAATGGTGGTTACAGCCCTGGAGAGGGTTCCACCAGCGGAACATACGGTCTTCCTTGAATTGGCATGTAAAGCTCACACTAGCAGATTTGTTTGTAACTTACTCTGTTCAAGGCAGAATTTTGTCTGTAGGTCTGTAAATTAATGTGTTGCCCCCATAATATGACGTTTACCTTGATTGATCCAATAAGCAGTGTTAAAAAGCCAGGAATT
>NW_015506474.1:228671-229286 GCF_001515645.1 Sinocyclocheilus grahami | reverse complement strand
CCTTGTGGTTTTTGAACTATAGTGTTATATTAATACACTGACTCCGCCAACAGGGAGACACACACACATACAGAGAGAGAGTTACACACAAAATGCCATTATGAAGTCATACTGCTTCCTCTCAGAAGCAGGAATGCTAAACACATTTCAAACTTGCATTTTGCGCAACACCTATAATTAAGCTGCCAAAATAGCGGTATTATGCCTAAAGCACATTTGGGCATGCACTGTAATGTCAGAATCCTCCCAGGACTAGGTAATTGAAAGACTAGAAAAATTGATGACTTTATCACCTGGTTTGACTACAGTTGCTATAATAATAATAATAATAATAACCCATTTCAAGCACAGGAACAGCCAAAGGTTAAATGTTAGCTGCAGTGTATTTTGTTATAGGGGCGGTACCAAAAAAAGTTCACGGTCTAGAATTTACTTTGTTTCTTGTTTTTTTAAGCACAATCGTCACTTTATGGAATATCATTATGAAACATAGACATTGGAGAAACTGTCTCAATGAGCTATTGTGTAACACTAGAACCATTAGAATTGCTAATATTTGGATTATTGTTATTTCATTTTCATTTACGAATTAGAGGCGTCAATCAAATGAATTAT
>NW_015506474.1:226741-227282 GCF_001515645.1 Sinocyclocheilus grahami | reverse complement strand
AAAAAAAAAAAGCTGAAAAGATAAGAACAAAAGCAGCTGTAAACAGTGTTTGTCTTGGCTTTGACTGTTCAAAACAATCATTCCACAGTTTGAATTGTGTTAGGGAGATCTTTGCACTGATGAAGTGTTTCTAGCCCTACAGGCGAGTGTCCATTTGTGTGAAGAGAGAGGGTAAGTAGACAACTGGTTGCAGATGATATCAGCCGCTGAGCTGCTTGATTTGATCATTGCTGGCTACACAGCATGAAGAGCAGAAACAGTGCCTTGCAGTACAAACTTTTTCCTTGTCCTATTTCACTCTGCCTCGAGTGTCCTTTCCTTTGACATGACAATACACACTTACATAAGTCCTAAAGGTACATGTGGTATACTGACAAGTTTAGTTAAAGGAAAAGTTTACCCAAAAATTTGAATTTGCAGAAAATTTAGACAGGCCTTCCTAGATGTACAGTAGATGAGTTTATTTCTTCATCAGAACAGATTTGGAGAGGTGTAGCATTACATCACTTAATCATCAGTGGATCCTCTGCAGTGAATGGGT